>NW_024885532.1:4917037-5114475 GCF_019232065.1 Centrocercus urophasianus
CCCCCCATCAAAAACATATTCTTTACTAAAGCTTAAAAACAACATCTATTTTAACTAAGAAAGCAATATGATTATTCCCAAGATGTGAACATTATAGGACAAAGGACAGTATATTTCATGATCCACTAGAAGAATTCAAAGGCGATATAGGTTATAAGAAGTTAACAAACACTTCAAAAAATAAATAGAGAAAGGAAATCATAATTATTATGTAAGTATATATGAATATAAATAGAGGAAGGAGAGCACCTGCTCTCACTCTGTCTTTATTGTCCTTGGTATCTGTAGGGCTGTTTCTCTCACATTTTCGCACTCCTTTCTCTGAGATGCCACACAACATTTTTCATTCTTTCTTAAATCTGCTCTCACAGAGGTACAGCCAGCATCACTCATTTGTTCTGCTTTAGCCAATTATGGCTCCCTATCAGCAAACTGGAACTGTGTATGGAATGAGGCAGTTCCTGATCTCTTCTCACAGAAGACATCCCTGTAACCTCTCTCACTATCTATCTTTTACCACATAAACCCAGTGCTTTAACATTAAATCAGTATGCTCTCTTTGATAATTCGTGCAACATAAGCCAGGCAGACAGAAAAGTATTCCAGTAACTGTCAGTGACACTGGAGGTTCTTAGGCATGCAGAAAAATTTTAAAATCCACACATAAATCCATGTATATACATGCAAATAAGAAGTAAATTCTAATAGTTAGTAACATTTCCTTTCATTTTTTTCATGAACTGTAATACGTAATAGCTACTGCAATATATAGAAAATAACAAATATTACTTTTAAATCTCTTCCCCTCCCTCCACTCTAAAAGAGAAATTATAGAATTATATGGAAAATTTTAATTAGGTTACTGAATACTTTATAAAGTTCAGTGAGTCTATCTGTGATATGCAAGTATAGATAATCAAAAAGATAACAAAAGGAAGATTAAAAATGAAGAAATCTTCCCAAAATGAATTAAAAAAAAATAATTTGATACTTCAAAAGGTAGTGGAGAGCATTCAGACCAAGTAGAGCGTTATATTAATTGATCATTTACTAGAAAATTATCATATTCTTTATATTACAATAAAATAACACCACAGAGTGATAGATAAACATATTACTTCTGAATTGTTTTGTTTTTAGAATGTTACACTGCTCATGTATTCGTAATAAAGACAAACTGGCTTAGTTTACCTTAGAACGAATGAGGAAACAGCAAGTGTAAAACAGCTCTTAATATTTGAGACATTTATCAGGAAGCTTTGAAAATGGTTCAAAAATATTGAAATAAGAAATAAGAAAATGACTATAACAAAAATCACTTGTTGAAATCTCTGTCCTAAAGACAGGTTTTCTTACAAAACAGCATGGCTATTTATAAATCCTAGTCTCAGATGATTTCCACATGTCCTAAGTTCTGAAATATATTTGATGATTATTAGAAGAATAATTGATACAGTTATGAACCATGTCCAAGACTTTGTTGAAAATCAAGAGAATTAATGGACATCTACTTGAATCTAGAATCTGATCTCTCTCTGATTATTAATGTAGATTGACTCAATGAATGCTACATAATTTTCAAGTAACTTTAAAATGTTTCTACAACATTTTTTTCTAAAAAATAAAATAAAATAATTAAACTATAAAAAAATTGAAACTCCACAAAAATATCAATTACTTAATGTGTAATACACTTGTCAAATATGTTTCAAGCATTTCCCAAAAAATCTGCTTGTTTGTTTACAAACAAACATTAAACAAACATTAAAACAAAACATTTTACTGCTAAAGATTAAATTCAAAGATACATTTGTTGCACACAGTAAAAAAGGGACTAACCTTTTTTGTAAAAAGTCAACATCGGTAATGTACAAATTTATGGATCACCAAGTTTTCAGTGATACAAACACAAAAATCCTTTCAAACACTGGGTAGCGAAAGCATATCAATTGCAAGTGCTTTCCCAGAAAAAAAAAAAAAATTAAAAAAATAAAAATAGAAAAACAGGAAAAAAAAAAAAGTATTTCTGATAGCTTTCCCATTTTCTATCAGTATTAGCACCATTATTTTTATTTTGTTTGCTTTTGCATTTACTTTATAATATTTTTTTCCTTTACAATAAAAGCAGTTGGCCAGGTAATCTACAGTATTCGCCAATATATTTTATATAACATACCTCTGGAATTATTCTTAAAATTACAGAAAGTAAAACAGAAACTGGAAGTTTAAAGGACATGCTTGCAAATTCCTTGGTGTTATATATGTCATTGACCAAGATGTGGTAAGTCATGAAAAACACTGCTCAGACAATTATAGTGATATCAATTTTAAATTACAATATTAACCCCTCATAGCACAAAAAATTATTTATTTATTTATTTTAAAAGGAATACTGATTTTTTCTTTGACTTTGACCTTCCCATCCCTCTGGCAACAAGCAGATTTTACTGATTGACATAGGTGATTAGTATCAGGAAATGCTGCAAAATCAAGTGGCTTTCAGAGCTTGGATATGAGGTAGGTAGCATCCAGAAGACCTCATTATGGTGAATTATGAGGATATCCTGTGCTACGTGTTTGGGAGTAGAAATATAGTAGATTGATTTATATTTCCGATTATTTGGATGCTCTGCCAAAGAAGCCCTCCAATTCATCAGACAGAGAATTCTCAGATGTATAATTCCATCTCTTGGTCAAACCAATTTGTTACATGAGAGATTTAAGAATGAAAACAAAATTTTTGCGAACATAGAAATAAATTAAATATTAGACCTGAAAGTCTTAGCATGTTTAAGGTTACAGTTAGGCCCAGTGGAACAAACTTCTTGGCTTTCTGCCTTTATTACATGCACCTATGCCAATTGCTTTCTATTCTTCGTAACAGTTTAATTCTTCTAAATCTTACTCTGAAAATCATACAGTAGACAGTTTTTCCAAACTCAAATAACTGTTCAGAATAGTGGATCTATTTCACCCTTGCTATAATGTTTTTGAAATCAGCTATTAAATCAAAGTTGAACATGACATAAAATAATAATAATGAAGTGAAAAAATTAATATTCTGTCTTGCTTTGGTCATTTCAAGAAAACTAATTCTAGTTGAATAAGTAAGCATTAAAGAAAGTTTTAGTTTAGAACACAAAGAAGTAGTGCAATTCTGTATAAATATTTTCAAAAGTCTTTACAGAAGAAAAAGATTCTTACTTATCAGTAAAGATTACATTAAAAAATATTTTTTAAATAAAAGGACACATTTTAGAACACAGAATAAAGAAGTTTTTTTTTGTTGTTGGTTTTTTTTTGTTTGTTTGTTTGTTTTAATGAAACTGCTTAAACATATCATGCAATTCCAGGTAGATTAGTTATACTATTTGTATTGTAAAATTAATTAATATTATGTACGTGGTCCTGGGTAACATGAGCTAGGTGGCCCTGCTTGAGCAGCAGTTGGACCAGACATTCCTTCCAGTATCAATCAATCATTCTGTGATTCTGTGAAAGATAGGTTGCTAGTAACAGTTTTATAAAACAAACAAATAAATAAAAGAGAAGCTTATGCAAGTGTTTCCATATTCTTCCTGGAATCTGATCAGTGATCATTCTCACTGTTTAGTATATATCCATATTTTGCCAAGTATTACTTTTAATTTTCAGCTATTCACCAATTGAAAACTAAAGAGACTGATATTTTTTTTCAGTCCATGAGAAATCACTTGGTAACTGTGAAGTGTAAATGTCAGGAGACTGAATAAGAATCTTGTTGCTGGGTGAATGTATTAGCAGAAAATAGAATACTCTCAATGAAAGTAAGTTGCAATAAATGAAGACTAATTAAAACACCCAAGTCTTACCTGAGATAAGAGAACTTTGACAGTGTGTATGTAGATCCGTTTTAATCTGATTATGTACAGGAAGAAATGAGAATCATATGTTAAAAATACTGTTCAAACATATTCCTGACAGATAGGTAGTAAATCATGGGAGGAAATTGTGAAAAACTTTAAGGAATTTACATCACTAGAGACTTCAAAGGACAGGTCAGGCAAAAATGAGGAATAATTTAAGCATAGAACACTTCAGGGAAGCCAATGACCTTTAAAGAGCATTCAAGTTCTTATTTCTATGATTATATGGCAGGTAAGACACTGTACTAAATGCTCTTTTATACAAACAAAAAAAACAGCATGATTTTTGTCTTGATTTAGGAATAAGAGATTTGAAAAATCAGAATTCATAACAAAGAATTAAGAGATCAAAATACAGTTTGCTTCAGTTAAGATCTTTGAAATAAAATCTTGTTAACAATATACATACAGTGATGTGAACAAAATCAAATGTTTGAACCACATAAAAACTGAGCATGAAAATGAAAATGTTGTTTAACGTGAACTTACTGTTATGAAAGATTTTGTTTTATCAGATTATAATATTTAATGAAATTTATTTTACTAAAATATTGTAAACTAGTCCATAAATAAATGGACAAGCTCGCCAGATTCATAAAGACGTTGGATCTTATGTCAACAGTTTTGGGTCAGTTCAGCCCAGTTCTGGGACTAACGACGCATAGACTCCCACCCCTGGAGAGGGAAAATGGGCATACGGAAAAGGCAGGGAGATGGTTCTAAAAAAAAGAAAGAAAACAGTATCAGTGAGCTAGGTGAGAAAGCTAATCACTGATCTCCATCCAGACGTTGAGCCACTGACCACCACTCTCTGGACTCAATCCCGCAGCCAGCTCCTCATGCATCAAACAGTCCACCCATCAAATCCATATCTTTCAGATTGGGAGAGAAGGATGTTGTAGGATATCATGTCAAAGCCTTACTGAAGTCCAGATAGATGACATCAATATCTCCTCCTTTGTTCACTGATTCAGTGACACTATCATACAAGGCCACTAGGTTGGTCAAGTAGGATTTGTCCTTTGTGAAGCCGTGCTAGTTCTCCCATATCACCTCCCTGTGGTTATACATCCTCTAGAAATAATTCATAGAGTTTTTACAAAAGATATTTCAGCTTCCCATGATGAAAAAAATCTACTCTCTTCTTGAAACTAATGATAGCTTAAATCTTCAAAGTATTGTCTCCCTTTGTTGCTGGAAATAGTAAAAAAAAAAATCAAAATTTAATCTGCGTATTTATGTCATCAATTACTACAAATTAACACTGATAGGGACTGTTGCTCAGCTCAGGAACTTGAGTGCACACGCATTCTATAAAGGACAAAAGATGTCAATCACAGATTTTCCTTAGGCTAATTCTACCAGTTGGTCTACAGCGAGACTGATTCACAAGACATTTGTCTACAACACTATTTTTTCAAAAATAAGAGACTATAACAGAATTAATGCAGATTGTCCCATAACAATTAATCTCAGTGCCAGAGAAATTTGTCCATCTAAGTATAGCTCTTTACCTTGAAATGGTAAACAGTGTAATTCCAGAAACTGACTTCATGACTTGAAATTTTTTTTGTTGTTTTGTTTTTTAAATGCGTTCTTCAAACAACAGGAAATGTCAGAAGTTTTCAGAATCTGTGTTTAAATAAATCTCTTAAAAAAGAACAGATCAGTAGAGCAGAGATGCTTTCTATATTTCAGAGGTATCAGCAACGTAAGGGTGAAGAACTGACAACTGCTTATGTGTAGGTTAGTGTGAGTTCGTCAAAAATATTTCTGTAAAATCAAATATTTCATAATGCTTATTTTGCAGTGGAAAATAGTAAAGCTTTGTTTATAAAAGACAACAGAGTACATCTTTCATACCCTGAAGATATTGCAAAGAAAATATTTCAAGCAAAAACTAATACTATCCAACTGAAGTACAGATTGAAGGACAATGTCAAGTCTACTTGGATTTAGGTTACTGACATTTTACTGTACAAATACCTTATTTTTTTCTGAAATTTCTGACCAGAAATTTTTTATGTACAATCATTTTTCCAGACTTACTAAGGACACAAACGTAAATGCATAGAAGTGCAGTAAAACAAATCATAGATAATTACTTATGCCAATATTTACACTTTGAAAAATCAGTAGGACAGAGAAAGCCAGTTCTTTTTGTTTTTGTTTTTGTTTTTGTTTTTGTTTTTGTTTTTGTTTTTGTTTTTTGTAAATTCTGAGATATTACAGAAAGATTTATCTGTTGTCTATCTCCTTGCAATCACTAATGTAATAGTATATAAAAATGCTATAAAAGCATTATATTTGTTTTGAATTACTCAGAACACTTAAAAAATGTATAACTACTTACTGTGATAAAAATCTTTGATTCTTACTCAGGAAAGGCTAGTTTGCCTTAGTATTATACTCTTTAAATTATAAATAAATTAGATAGATAGAAGCTGTTAATATATTCTTTAATGACATCAACAGTGGGATTGAGTGCATCCTCAGCAAACTGTGGGTGACACTAAGCTGTTAGGTGCTGTCTACATGCCTGAAAGATATGATGGCATGCAGAAAGACCTAGACATTCTCAAGCAGTGGGTGCAGGAGAACCTCACTGTGTTCAAAAAAATCCAAGAGCAAGGTATTACGTCTGGGTCGTGGTAAACAGCAGTATTAATACAAGCTCAGAGATGAGAAGGATTGAGCACAGCTTTGAAAAAAAAAAAGATTTGGGAGTAAGCTGGTCTTAACATGTACTCTTGTGCCCCAGGAAGCCAGCTGTATCCTGGACTGCATCAAAAAAACCATGGAGAGCAGATTGAGGGAGGTAGTCCTGTCCCTCTACTATGCCCTGGTTAGATATCACCTGGAATATTGCATCCAGATGTGGATTCTTCAGTATAGGAGAGACCTGTCAGAGCATGTACAGTGGAGAGCCACAGAATTGATCCAAGGGATGAACATCATATGAGGGCAGGCTGAGAGATTCAAGGCTATTCAGCATGGAAAGGAGAAGGCTCCAGGGAGACCTCATAGTGGCCTTTCAACACCAAAAGAGGGGGCTGTAAGAAATAAGGTGACAGACTTGTAACAATGTCTATTGTATTAAAACAAAAGGAAATGGTTTCAACCTAAAAGAGGGAAGATTTATAACAAGTTTTTCATCATAAAGGTAATGAAGCACTCTAACACACTGCTCAGGGAGTTGATGGATGTCCCATTCCTGAAGGCATTAAAGGTCAGGCTGGACAGGGCTCCGAACAACTTGATCTAGCTGCAGACATCCCTGCTCATTGCAGGAGGAGTTGAACTAGACAACCATTAAAAGTGTCTTCCAACTCAAAATATTCTGTGATTCTATGATACATAAATATGTCTAAACTTCACCACTGAACTAACGAAAAGTTTTATGGATGATACAGGAGGACAGGTGTTTGGCTGCTACATTTTATCTGTTGTTCCAAGAAGACAGTTACTCTGGAGAAAGCAAAGAATCTGACCTTAAAGTTTTGTGAAGATGCGAGCTATTTCTGAAATACAACAGGTTTCCCAGCAAGTATAGAGAAAGGATACTTTCCTTTGACATTCAGATAACATGGATAACACTTCAAGGTAGACAATCTCTTCAGATAAAGTTTTATCTTCGCTCAATTGTCTCAATTCAATTGTTTGCTTTGTGTATGTGCACCTATGTCTGCTCATCACTATTATAGCAGATATAGTTAATCAAAAAACTGAGAGTTATTTCTTCATTTTGAGTACTGAGTTAGACATGTTCCTTAATGCAAAATGTTTCCAGATTGAAGTAACAAGGACCAGGGTACTCAGTCTTCTCACCTGGAAGTCTGGGATGGGGAACAGAACAAAATCCTCATGATACAAGTAGAAAAAGTGAGAGATCTGCTACTCCACCTGAACTATGGCAAGTCCATGAGGACAGGTAGGATTATTTTTTTTCCTAATATATACTTAATATGTATTTTCTTTCTTATAAAACATAGGCAAGCATATTTCAAACTAATATTGCATAATATGCCATACTATCCATATACAGATATTATGTCATTTCAGCTGCATTCAAAGTGATGGATCACTCTCCTCCATTTAAAAAAATTTGAGCATTTGGATCCAAAACTACAAAAATAAATATTTATTCAATTACGTAGATTGCTATAGTCATATTCTTTTGCAGTCACAGGCTACCTAATAAAATCATCACCAGATCATTAAGAGAAAATAGAAGAACTCTGATGCAATTTGAGCTTCTGCCTTAGAAGTTATGTATTATTCAGAAAGCATGAGAAATCTATTTGCTGACCGTTACTTTGAAAGACAGAGCATTGCATTACCTGCTACATTTAATCACATAATAAAAGAAATCACATATTCTAAAAAAAAAAAAAAAAAAAAAAAAAAAAAAAAAAAAAATCTATCACTGAAACAAGTGTCTTAGGTCAATACATTAATTTACTATAAAATTAAAACATTTACAAATTACAATAGGAAAGGAAATTCATCAAACGTAGAAATGATTTACCAAAACAGTTTTAAAAGTATTTAAATCTGTATCCTTGCTACAATTCAAGCACTCATCCATGCAGTAAATATCTGCATATATTTTTTTGAAAAACAACAACAACAACAAACCTTTAAGAATTTCCTTGTGTTTGGCCTTTCCTCCATTTTCTTATGTTTGAAAACAAGGGCATCAGTATTTGTTTGCTTTGAACTCAGGTGGGTTTTTTTTGGTTTTTTTTTTTTTTTTTGGTTGATTGTTTTGTTTTGTTTTGTTTTTATGAAGAGGTAGATTAATGGTACATAATAAGAATTCAAATAAAACAATTCAAGTAACAAACTTTAGAAAAAATATTCTTCAATTTAAATTAACTATGCAAATAGTAATTAATAAGTATTCTAGCCCATTTAATTATTTTGTATAGAAAACTGGATTTCTTTGGTGGAATTGAGAAATAGGCTTAAGTGGCGCACTTAGTACCTGCATATAGTCATAAACCACCATAAAATTCATCGTATCTTTTAGTAGATGTTAATGAGAGATACACCATTCTGTCAGAATGAGAATATTGCAGTTCTGAAGCATGACCAAAGAATTTTCTTATTATTCCACAATTAAGCAAGCTGCCGTATGAATATTTCATACCATTTTGGTGGAGAAGAATGCTAACAATGACTAACAACCACTTCCTGCAGCAGTGTGTTTTAAAGTATGAATAGCTTATTCTGGTAATTTTCTAAAGCATAATTTCTTGCAATAAAACATACTTAATTTGAAGTGGACATTCTTGGGAATCAATAATGCCATTTTCTAAAAGTTATAGTCAAAAGGAACATCAGAAACTGTAGAAATAATATAGAAATTTAAGGTATCTCCCTCATTATTCATTGACTAAATAACTTTCCTTGATTACTTATACATGCAGTCTCAAAAGACAACCATTTTCTACATAGGAGGAAGTTCTTTCATTAATAATGTCCTTACTTTCTTTTTCCTGATTTAGGATTTCATGACAGGGGAGAAGAAAGAGGAAGAAAAAAATTTTTCCTTTAATACTCAACAATACAATCATTCTCACATTTTTATGCAGGAGAAATTCAAGATCAGGCTGGACTGGGATCTGAGAAACCTGATCTAGCTGTAGATGTACCTGCTCATGGCAGAGGCGTTGGACTAATTGATCTTTAAGGGTCCTTTCCAACTCAAAAGATTGTTTGATTTTAAAATCTGTTAGATATTTTATACAGACTTATTTAACAGAAACTGTTGTGTAACTTATTTATTTCACACATATAATTGAAGGGTCTAGAATTAAGGTAACCAACTAATGGTATTTCAGCGTTACTATTGACAGAATCCCAATTTCAAAATCTGAACACGTTTTCTCAGTCAGACTCATCCAAAATTGGAGTTCTTGTAAAACAGACCAGGGATTTTGAAATAAATTTGGAACAGAATGTTACTAAATGGCCAGTGTTGCTGAAGAAAAGTGTTGTAATTAATAACCTTCAAAACTAATAGAGTAATGCAGATTAAAAATATATATGAACAGATCACAGTAATACAATGTGATTATTGCTGACTGACAACTACGGAAATGATGAAAGTATAATCATGAAAGATGTGACCTTAACTTAAATTAGTTGACATCAGTTAAAAGCAAAGATATTAACTTTATCACTCCAGACTTAACACTAAATTAAAGGGCAGCAGGATTTATGTTTCAAAAGGTAGGTTTGTGTATGCATTATTAAATAAGAGTTATGTATGAAACTGATTTGTTTTTAATCAAAGTCTTTAAAACAATATGGTAATATATCCCTTAGACTAGTGGAAAAAAAAAGAAAAAAAAGAAAAAAAAGAAAAAAAGTCCTGAAATATAAATATTATAGTAATCAGTGACAGCTTTAATGAAGAGATCACAGAATTAGAAACCACTAGCTTATAAAATACGACAAGGCATAACACTGTAATCAGAGTTCCTGCCAGAGCATTAAAAAAGAGACAGAAATCAAGAAAGACAGTCTAATAAATATAATACGTTTCTTCTCTTTTATTCCTACTCTTTTTTTGAATCTCTTCTTGTGAATATTTTAAGATGAAAGAAGTAAAAGTATGCCAGTTGCCTGTGATGGTAGTTAAATATATTCCGAGCAGTTATTCAAAATGTAGAGTTATTCAGCTTGGAAAGCAAATGGTACCCTGGGCTCCATCAGAAGAGGGATGGCCAGCAGGGACAGGGAAGTAATTGTCCTCCTCTACTCTGCTCTTGTGAGGCCCCATCTGGAGTACTGTGTCCAGGTCTGGAGCCTCCAGTGCAAGACAGACAGGGAGCTTTTGAAGAGGGTCCAGAGGAGGGCCCCAAAGATGATCAAGAGACTGGGGCACCTCTGCTACAAAGACGGGCTGAGGGAGCTGGGCTTGTTCAGCCTGGAGAAAAGAAGGCTATGGGGTGACCTCATTGCAGCCTTTCAGTACCTAAAGGGAGCCTATAAAGAGGAGGGGAATCAACTCTTTGAAAGGGTAGATAACTGCAGGACAAGGGGAAATGTTTTTAAGTTGAGGGAGGGAAGATTTAGGTTGGACGTCAGGGAGAAGTTCTTCACAGAGAGAGTGGTAAGGTGCTGGAACAGGCTGCCCAGGGAGGCTGTGGATGCCCTGTCCATCCCTGGAGGTGTTCAAGGCCAGATTGGATGAGACCCTGGGGAGCCTGTTCTAGTACTGAATCTGAAGGTTGGTGGACCTTCATGTGGCAGGGGGGTTGGAGATTCATGATCATTGAGGTCCCTTCCAACCCTGGCCATTCTGTGATTCTGTGTTTCTATTTTATTTATATTTTATTTAATTATTCTCAGTAGATTGTCTGAGTACTTTCAGACAATCAGAAAGTCTGGGAATCTTTCATGGTGTAGAAAGATGTATTTTAGACTTTGAACTAAGAGTATTTAATGGTACCTCACAACATCAGCTGTTGCAATTTTATATGACATAGTCCCTGCATTTCAAAGAGAATTTTGGATAGTGATTTGTGCCAACTCATCGCAAATCATGAACACTGCAAGACTATGCAGAACTATACAAAAAAATCTGAGGATCTCTGTTGAAATCAGTATTCTCCTGCAGGAATTGTACAAGGCAAGAAAAAAGAATCAGCCAAAATAAGAAGTTAACACTACTGGGAATTTTTTTATCAGTGGAACGAAATTCACTCTGTGTTTTACTCTGTATAGAAATCTTGATAGAGATACTGATATAGAAACAGTAATGTTTGTCAGAGTACAAAATCTCTGGGATCTGTCATCCTTTGTAAGGAATGGCCAAGGTGAAACGACTGCATGTACTCTTTAAATGATAATAAAAGAAAGAAAATACAGAGTAAAGCCAAATGCAGCTGTTGCCTCACACCTATAAGAGAGACTCTAGATTGATATTTTAAATTAGACACTCAGCATTACAGTGTGGAAATGAAATGGTGCACTGGAAAAAAAATATTAAAGAGATGAGGTTGAAGAGAGATTAAGAGTGAATGCAACTTCAGTATTTCCAAATGTTATTATTAAAATTGATTTCAACACTATTTTTCAAATAAGAAGAGAGAAAAAGTTTAGGAAAAAGAAACCTCTTCAGAACTGAAGTTTTAATTCTTCTGGAAATTCTTACATACTTTTACAGTACAGTTGCTGGAAGATCTGTGCTTTATTCAGATAGAAATAAAATGAAATCTGATAGGTAAATAAATAAGTTAATGTGTTAATGAAAGAAGCTAGATGACTGTATGAATCCTTGGTGTTCTGTCTCAAAGCTTGCTTCCTGAGGTATCTGTTGTGGTAAGACTGTAGGAGATGAGAGATGGGTGTTGCCATGTGGCAATCAACATCACTGTCTGGACAATTTTACATTTGAAAGCATTTTTTTTAGAGCTGTTTGCCTTCAGAAGGGAGTGCTCCAAACTGTTTACAGGTGGAAGATCAGTCCTGTGACCAAATAACTCCTGTTTGCTACGGAAGACTAGGGGATGATAAATAGTATCCTATGAAGGCAAGATGCAAGTTGGCACCTCCATACTGCCTCTTATCTGCTGGCAAAGCCAGGAAGATGGGAACAAAAAGAGTTTCTGCTGAGATCCCAGAGCCAGAAGCTGCCACTCAAAAAGGAGTTGACTCAACCACTCTGGACTTATTTATAAGTTTGTACTGCCACTGGAAATCATTCACCATCATTGCATTGGTCACTGTTGTCATCAACAGAACAACAACGCCCGATAACCCACCACTACTGAAGATCAATGACTGAACTATAAACCATGCTGGACCCATGGTGGTCCCTCTGGTTTCCTATAAAGACTCTTTCCTTCTATTTCCTATCTTTTCTATCGCCCTACTTCCCTTCCCCATCACCATAATCTATAATAATTGCCATCCTCCCCTTCTTCATCTCTCTGATCAAGATCTGTAATAAACTGGTCGGACCAACATTTGAACTGTTGTTTCTTAATCTCACGCCGGATATACAGATCTCAAAGAACCTCCACTCCCTCCTATAAATTGGAGCAAGACAATGACAAGGATATTTACCAAAATATCAAACTGGCAATGTCATGGTGTAACGGTTAAGGTTAAATGAAAACGAAGAGCCTAAATGAACTTGGATACTAAAATATTTTAATTGCACACATATGCAGTTGGCCAAAATTGCATGATTTCCTTGTTTCTCAGGATATGCAGTGCAGACCAGAAGTTCATCAGGTCATGTTAGAAACTTCATCCATGCTTTATGCAGTCCTGGGCATGGACCTTGGTCCTTGGAGTTCTGTCCCCAGGTGGTGACTAGGGAACCAGTGGTTATTGGACTAAGCAGAGGATTCACATTACTCATATACTCCTCAAAATCAGTCAATGCCTAACAGCCTTCTGTCTCTGGTTCTGACATGATCACAAGTTTCAAGTTGAATGACATATTTGCTGCTTTTACAACCAGTGTTTACCAGCCTGTTTATTTTCAATGTTTTTTCCTATCTCTATAGTTAAGTTATTCCCTCAAACTATAGCGTTAGCTTAAGTTTATATTCTATCTTTGTTGTTAACTGGGCATAATTTACGTTATTTGCTGACTGAAGAGTGTATGACTGAAGAGTAGAAAACAAATAATATGTATAAATACACATTATATAAAAAGAAAAGACAACCATGAATTTTCTAGCTTAATATGATTTCAGTATAATACAAACTTGAAAAGACCAAATGAAAATTGAAGCAAATAGAAATTTTTACAAAATTCAACGTCCATTTATAGAAAAGAATGAAAGTTTAGGAAAGATATTCAATAAGAAAAGGACAACAACTGGTTTTATTAATTATGAGACTCATTCTCACGAAAGATTATATTTAATATTTTTATTACTTAATAAAGAAAATGTAAATTGTAAAAGTATGATATTGACCACTATCAGATCATGGAAACATTGGCAGTTAAGATTAATATAGGAATAATATATCTGAAAAACAAAACCAATAGAAAATGGAAGAGAAAAAAATAAACAATTTTAAATAAATTATAACTCATTTAGGACATTGCGTATGTCATTTAACTTTAATTATATCTAATCAATGTCCCAACGTTTGATGAAGACTTACTGTAGTCAAATCAGTAGAGTAGGTCAGAAACTTCAGGGAGAAAGTAGTCCGTGTGAAGAGCACAATCCTCTAGTACAATTCTAGAAAATATAAATCAGATTATTTTTATAAGACAGAGAAGAAGGAGCATTCTTGGAAAAGTAATTAATGATGTTTTATATGTAAAAACATATGTTCTAATCATGCATTTCAAAGAAAGTTTGAGAGGGAATAGAATGTTTTTAAAAAATACATAGGATAAATACGTCTTATTACAAAAATATTAAATCATTCTTTTTTTTTTTTTTCTCATAAAAATAAAGGTTTGTTACTAATATCTGCAGATACAGTGGGTGAATGCTACAGGACAAGCACTGATTTAAAAAAAAAAAAAGAAAAAGGCCAATGTGCTCAGTGTGTTCTTTGCCTCACTCAGTACTTGATAGATTGGTCTTCAGAAATTGTAGACCTCGGAAATCAGAGGTAAAGTATGTTGGCCTATTGGAGTTCTTGTGGTTTAATACTTGTAGGGGGCTAAGCATCACACACTCTCTTGGTCACTCTCCCCAGGTGGGATGGGGGTGAGAATCATAAGTTAAAAGAGCAAGAACTCATGTGCTGAGATAAAGAGTAGCTAGGTCAAGCAAAAGCTCTCTGTGCAAACAAAACAAAACAAGGAATCCAATCACGTCCAACTGTCAGGCAGATGTTCAGCCATTTCCAGGAAGGCAGGTCTTATCAAGTATAAGGATTTCTTGAGAAGACAAATGTCGTCACTGTGAATGTACTCCTTTCTCTCAGCTTTTATTACTAAACATGAAGTCATATTGTATGGAACATCCTTTTTGTCTATTTGGATCATTATCCTGGCTGTGTTCCCTCCTAGAGCCATATGCAATTCCCAGCCACCTCTGTTGGGTTTGTTATTAGGTGACTAACTGGGGATTCGGGCTGTCATGGTGCAGGCAGCTGGACTGTCTCACAATAAGCACATATGGGAGTCATTCAGCATTGTGGTACGGGCTTGGATCAGTGCGTCCATTGGCCTTGAGGAAGAAACTGAGCGAGGAAGAAGGAGCTGAAGGACGAAGATAAGGAACAAGAAGATGGACACCACCTGGAGATGGCTGCTCTGGAATGTAACAGTGAAGGGCCAATGGTAGGACTGGTGCTGGGCAGCTTGGACTGATACCCACCAATAAGATTCTGACAAGTGGACTCCGAAGGGTGTAAAAGATACTGTTGAATTTCAATAAGCGCCATTTTGCAGCATCCCCATGTTGGTGCCTGTGTTGCAATGGTCCTGGCAAGGAGAGATTGCGGGTAGAGCAAGGAGAGATCTCTAGCCCCTGCTGTGAGGGATCCTGAAATGGTGGCGTGTCTGCGGCACTCCTCACTGGCAGGACACCCTAAAAAGCAGAAAAAAAAAAAAGGCCTAGTCTCTCCATAAGAATTGCTCTGCAAAACCTAAAACCACCAATATTTTCATCAATAATCCAAAACAAAGAATCATATGAGCCTCTATGAGGAAAACTAACTTTGTCACAGATTTAGCAATGACAGGATCTGATTGGGTACACCCACAAGTTCTAAAGGAACTGGCTGATGTTATTGTGAGGCCCTTCTCAATTATCTTTGAACTGTCATGGTGCCTAAGATAGATACCTGAAGACTGGAAAGGAATAAATATCTTCTTATCTCTGCAAGAGGCAAAAAAAACTAAAACATCCAGACCATAGTGTTTCTACAGACTGTTCAGTATAACCTCAGCCCTTGTGAAGGTGAAAAACCTTACTGGAATAGTGTCTAAACACAAGAAGGATGAGAAGGTGATGTAGAGAAGAGATTTACGAAGGGGAAATCATACGTGACCATGTTTTTAGCCTTCTATTCTAGGGTGACTAGCTTGATGGATAAGGTGCACCTGGTGGACAAGAAGGTGAACATAAGCCAGCAATATGCTCTTTCAGCAAGGGTCAGTGGCCTCCAGAGCTGCATTAGGAAAAATATCACCAGTAGATAGAGGAAACTGTTTTCTCTCCTCTAATTAACACTGGTAATACTCATCTAGAGTGCTGTGTACAGGTCTGAACTTCTCAGTAAAAGAAAAACATAGATTTCCTTGACCAAGTCCAGCACTGAGTTGCAGAAATGGATGAGGGCTGCAATATCTTTCATATGGCTGAAGAGGCAGAAGGAACTGAGTTTGTTCAGCCTGAAAAAAAGAAGACTCAGTGAGGAGCTTGTCAGTGTTTCAATAGCCAGTGGGAGGGATTGAAAAAGAGGAGACAGATTCTTCTCAGACATAAGAGATAGGGCAACAAATTCAAAATAACAACAGCAGCAGCAACAGCAGAAATACAATCTGAATACAAGAAAATATTTCTTTTTTTTAACTGTGCAGGTGGCAGAGCACTGAGACTGGCTGTTTAGAGAGATTATGGAGTCTTCATTCTTAGAGAAACTCACAAGCCACTGGACAAGACCAAGGACAACTTGCTCTAGTTTTCCCTGTTTGAACAGGAGCAGTAGGAGAAAAATCTCGAGAGCTCACTACCAGCCTCAACAGTTCTGTGATTCTGTGAATATACATATATTTATACTTCTACCTGCATAGATTTCCAGGGCAGAATGAAAGGAAACAAATTCCGGAACATGCAAGACATTAATATAAATACATAGTATCTTCAAATTCAGTATTCTACCTGTGTGCTCAATGAAATACAGATATGTAAATTACATTCTGATTTGTTATACTTCACCGAAATTAAATTAGACATTTTATTTCCACAGAATCATGGAATGGCTGAGGTTGGAAGGGACCTCTGCAGATCATCTGGTACAACTCCTATTCAAGCAGGGACACCTAGAGCACATTGCCTAGAATATTTCCTGGCAGATTTTAAAGATCTCCAAGGATGGAGATTCCAAAATCTCTCTTGACAACTTGTGCCAGTAGAATTTCTTATCTTCTAGTTTGTACTCATTGCCTCTTGACCTGTCACTGAGTGCTACTAAAAAGAGATTGTCTTGATTTTATTTTCATCTCCCTTCAAGTTGAGAGATTACCTCATAGTGATTTATAAGGAAAGAGAGAGCCCTAACTCAGTTTTTCCTCACAGAAGAAGTGCTTCAGTCCCCTAATCATCTTTGTAGCTAAATAATTCTTTGAAATACTTTGAAACAGAATATTGCAAGACAGAAATACTGGATGATTCATCTCAAATACTTTGGGAAAGTCCTTTAAGTATTCAGTTCTAGTGAAGTCTTGGAAAATGACAATGACAGTAGCTAGTAGCTATGCCAAATGTCATAGTAATGATCATTCAAGTGCAGCATATTCACAACCTGTGGCAGTAGTACAATTATCCTGTAGCCCGAAGTGAACTCAGACTTTCCCTAAACTTGCATATCCTTTAAAATATTACATTATTTTAAAAGAAAAACTATGCTTTAGATTACAAGGCAAGAATTTCTGCAACTCTACAGAATGGTGTAAAATGCTATAGTTTTCACACTACTGAGGGATAGAAATTGGCATTTGTACCAAAATGGTTAATCTGTGTATTTGATTGCTTGTTAAAAAAAATAAAAAAATTAAAAAAAAAAAAAAATTAAAAAAAGATTTAACAAAGCAAATATTGCCAAAATATCTCATTCTTGTAAGTTTAGTAGTTAAAAGTAATAAGTATTTGTCCTTCATAATTGGATTTCCATGTTACATCAAGTCCCTAATAATTTACCATTAAAACTCAAGTCAGGGATGACAGGGTAGAGTCAAAGCCTAAATATTGATATTAATATGTAACACCCAAAAAAATACATAAGCAGTAAGTTAGATTTTTAAAGAAAATCTCTAATCATACTACTAGATACACACAATAATTAAAACCTTAAGACTTTTGAAAGTTAACTCCTTATAGTAACAGAATAGCAGCATTATTCTTAACCTAGGGACATGGTGTCTTCTGAAATAATTAGAATTAAAAATAAGAATTTTCACTAGGAATTAAGGGTGAAATTCTGCCTAATCAGGCTCATAGCTTTATTTTAGGAGCATAGTGTTAGCAATTTCTTTTCAGTGAAACTGGAAAGTGCAAACTAGGAGGGCACGATTGTGCTTCTTGTCATTTGATCCTTGGTATCTCACTGGAAGTAATTCAAAACAAAATTCCCCCACACTCTTAAATACTTGCAATTTACATGTTAGACATTCATTAGCAGCTATTTTGTTTCACCGGTCCGTTTATACCAGTCTACATTAGGTGTTAATTTAGACATAGAATTAACGATTCTTAAGTGAAAGTCTGTTTTTATTATAAAATGTTCCTTTGATTCCATTCAGGTACAACTGAGGTTCATGAAAGGCAGATTGTGCTTGTCCACCCTCATTTCCTTCTACGACTGTGTGACCAGACTGGTAGGTGAGGGAAAGGTTGTTGGTGCAGTCTGCCTAGTGTTCAGCAAAGCCTTTGACACGGTCTCCCACAATATTCTCTTAGGGAAATTGGCTGCTCTTGGCTTGAAAAAAGTATACAATTCTCTGGGTAAAGAACTGGCTAGAGGGCTGTGCCCAGCAAGTAGGATTTAAAGGAGTTAAGTCCAGCTGGTGACCCATTACAAGGAGTATCCCAGAGATCAGTACTGAGGGACCACCTTGTTTAATATCTTTACTGATGACCTACATAAAGGAATTGAGTGTACCCTCAGTAAGTTTGAGATGACACCAAGCTGGGAGGTAGTGTTGATTTACCTGAGAGTAGGGAGGCCCTTCAGAGGGATCTAGATAAGCTGGATCACTGGACTGAGGTGAATGGGATGAGGTTCAACAAGGCCAAATGTCGGGTCCTGCACTTTGGGCACAACAACCCCATGCAGTGTTATAGGCTTGGGGATGAGTGGCTGGATGAGTGTGAAGAAGAGAAGGACCTGCGGGTGTTGGTTGATGCTCAGCTGAACATGAGCCGACAGTGGGCTCAGGTGGCCAAGAAGGCCAATGGCATCCTGGCCTGCATTAGAAATAGAGTAGCCAGAAGGAGCAGGAAAGTAATCATCCCCCTCTACTCAGCACTGGTGAGGCTGCACCTCGAGTACTGTGTTCAGTTTTAGGCCTCTCACTACAGGAAAGACATTGAGGCCCTGGAATGTGTCCAGCGAAGGTCAACAAAACTGGGAAGGGGCTTTGTACAGTTTTATGATTTTTGGTTATCGATATTCCACATCATAACATCATGTAGTGCACTGGGACTTAAAGTGTTAATGCTCAATTGCCAGGCACCTGTCTGGAAGTGAAGAACTACATACCCCAGGAAGCTCTGTGGTTGGAGAAGAGATATAACTCCTGGCAAGGTCACCTGATGCGCTCTTCTTCGTCAGGCTCTCCTCCCTGGTGCTCAATTGGGCTGCGCATCTCTCCTCAGTGTTATGGTGAGGCCTATCCACCTTTTGGAGACTCTCTCTCATTGTATTTGATTTATTAGCTTCAATTCTAATTATATCATATTATAGTGCATTATCTTGAATTCCAATTCTACATTTAGTAAATTAGTTTGTTTCTCTTCAGATCATTGCTGCTGTTTTTAATTATTTTGGGGTCCCGCTTCCCTTTTCTGGTGGTGCGGATTTTGTGAAGTCCCTCTGCCCCACTAGTCATGGAACCGGGCTGGATCAGCCTGCAAACTGTTGGCAGGTCCAGGGCACAAGTCTTATGAGCAGATGAGGGAGATGTGATTGTTTAGTCTGGAGAACAGGAGGCTCAGGGAAGACCTTATTGCACTCTACGACTTCCTGAAGGAAGGTTGTGATGAAAAGGGTGTCAGCCTCTTCTTCCAGGAAACAAGTAGGATCCAGAGAAATGACCACAAGTTGCACCAGGAGAGATTTAGATTAGATATAAGGAAAAGCTTTTTCTCTCACAGTGGTCAGGCCCTGGAATGTCCTGTCCAGAGAGGTGGTGGAGTCACCATCTGTAGTGGTGTTCAAGAGGCATCTGGATGGTGTGCCACAATATATAGTTTAGTAGCTCAGTGAATAGTAATGGTGATAGGAGGATGGTTGGACTAGATAATCTTGTACGTCCTTTCCAACCTTGTGATTCTATGTGATTCTGTGCGATCTTTTCAGATTAAGTTACACATTAAAATTTTCTAGCGACTTACTGCAAACGGTAATTTTCATGTGATACCAGCTGTACTTGAAATCATGGTATGCAGTATCTTTAAAAAACAACAACAACAACAACAACAAAAACCCTTTCACAATGGCTCACTTATTATTTTCACTTTAATTATTTTATTTTTCTTGAACCATGATAAGTATATACTTCAGACATATCTTTTACTACTGTATTTTGCAGAATATTTCAGAAAGATGAAACCACTAAATTCAAGCAATAATATTGGTTTATATCAGCATAAATTTACCTCTATGCTAAAAATATTTAGCCTAAAAATTCATTATGTTTTTTCTGTAAGAATTATTAAAAATTAAGTAGAAAACCGTAGTAAGTAAAAGTATGAAATTGCCTTTTTACCAAAGGAACATTTTGGTTACAATAACTATGCCATATAATAAGAATGTATTCAAATAATACTTAATTGCACTCAAATTGTGTATGTCTCTATATTACATACATAGCAAAATGGGAAGAAGGAAATAGTGAATTCTTTTTTCCTTACCGTTTTTATTCAATGAAAAATACAGAGTAGCATTAGCTACCATTTTATAATTTTCAGAACAAACTAGAATAAGTTAGATTCTACATACATACTAATGTACATACTTTCAAAATATTCAAATCTTTAGAAGAGACTAGATTTTATGAAGTGGAAGTGAACTTTTCTAATCAGTGTACTTGTATGGTACTGAGGTTAATGGAAATTTGATGTCATTTTAAAAATGAATAATTGCAGAAATTCCCTCTACTTGCATTTGCAGTATCCGTTACACAATCTTATGTGAAGGTCATTGAGTAAAGTGCTGAGAGATGAGTCTCCTAATTGATAGCACAACAGACACTCAAACAATTTTAGTTTTACAGGAAAATGTACAACTACTAACAGTTCCATTTCTAAATTTTATAATTATCAGCTAACCTGTCCACTTTCTGTGTTCTTAATATGGGCATTAACAAAGCATGCCTAATTAAATCTAAGCTAACTGGCTCTTTCTTTCTACTGCAGTTGTCTTAGTCAGCCTTTTCTAACTTCCCCAACTCTTCAGTACTTATATCACTTTGCTAAAAAAAAAACACCCACAGCACATTATTTTATTTCATTGCAGTGGACAACATTTTTTTGTTTGTTTGTTTGTTTGTTTGTTTGTTTTGCGCCTGAACATCTTCGCAATGAAGAATATTTTTCAAATATCCAAGCTGAGCCTTTCATGACACAAATTTGTGCCATTCCCTTGGGTCATGTTCCTGCTCAAATTAGTGTCTCCCCATCTACCTCTGTCTGTGAGGAAGCTATAGGCCTCCATGATCTCACCTCTCAGTTTTGTTTTCTCTAGGTTGAGCAAATCAAGAGACCTTGGCCACTCCTCATTTGTATTGCTCTCTAGAACTTTGATTATCTTTCTAACTTTCCTCTGTATGCTCTCTAATAGTCTTACAACCTTCTAATACTGGATTGCACAAAATTGCACATAGTGTTTGAGGTGAGGCTGAACAGTGAACAGAACAGAGTAATCACTTCACTCAACTGGCTAGAAGTGCTGTGCCTGATGTGCCCCACGGTAGTGTTAGTCCTTTTGGCTGCTAGGGCACAAAATTCACATTCAACTCATATCCAATACAATATTATTTTTTATATATTGTCTTCTGTTTTATGAGTGTGATTTGTCATGGTCACCATTTACTTCAGAATTTATTCTTAGGATGACATTACTAACGTTTTTTAACAGAGGAACATTGCAAATGAAGAGGTCAAACAAAGTACCATGTGGTGAACTATCAAAAATTGATTTTATTTGTTTTTCCCATTGTATGGAAATTAAACTAGGTATAAACAGAACTGATATAGTAAAGTAAAATATGAAATCCTTGCTGAGTCAACCCAAACTGTTACACTTCCTAGATGTCCTCTTCTGGGATATATATATATATATTTAATAATGTTTTATGCTTCCTCCTTGTTTAACTAAAAGCTCTTCTCTCTGAAAATCAGTCAGGTGGTTACATATCAAAATTCCAAAGTATTTGCATAATATTTGGGTTAATGCAATTCAGGGCTATATTTGGTTACCTGTATGTAAGTATTTCATTGTATTTTACATGACCAGATTGTAAACAATTCAGAAAAAAAAAAAAAAAAAAAAAGAGAGAGAGAGAGAGAGAGACATTTTTGTCTCAGCCTTTTTAAAAAAGCTGCCGGAATTTATCCAGAAGGCAGACTTCCCAGATCAGCTCTGTGGTGAATTTCATTATAGAATTCTCATATCTACTTGCATGTTCTTTGTCCTGTTATCTTTAGGATTCATTCCACAAGTATGTATGTACTTTGACTCTATTTTATTGACAGTTGTTGGCCATTTTAAGACAGTGGTAATCCATAATTTCATAACATGAAAAAGCATTTCTCACAGTAACTTGATGTCATATGTGCTCTTTTTCCCCCATCAATAGTATCTCGCTCATGATGATTGCCTCATAACCTATTCCGTTATAATATCATTAAAAGCAATTACAAAGATTTCATAAACTTTCAACTTTGTATAGTTAAATTTTTCCAAACTTTCTTTTTTTTTTTTTTTCTTCACTTTTTTCCTCAGAGAAATTGTTAAGAAAATAAACGTAATTAATTTGAAACCTTTCAAATGTTCATTTATTTATTTATTTATTTATTTATTTATTTGAGAGAGAGAGAGAGAGAGAGAGAGAGAGAGAGATGCTTGGATATGTATTCATGCAAGAAACTTAAAGGTAGAAATAAGGAGGATAAAATAAAATTAGCATTTATGTTTTAAAGTACTGCATATTAATACGATACTTAGCTTTCGCAAGATGTATGTATGTCCATTTTCTCTAGAGGAGATTTACAGGACTAATAAGTACTTTTTAAAATGTAGTTAAGTCCTCAGCCTCAGTGATAATCAAGCAACACAGAAAAATGACAATTCAAAATAATTTACAAGTAGTGATTCTTATAATAGTGATTCTTTCAAGCACTATAAAAAGAAGAGAATATAGAGAGTTTATTTCAAGAAGTACAGGCTGATTTACCGTTTCTGTGTCTGCTGGTTTTGTTTTTTGTTTTGTTTTGTTTTGCTTTTAATTGCTTCTTTTTCCTACGCAAGATATACATTTGATATTTTCCAGTAGAAAGTATCCAGGAGATTAAATAACAAATGACAGAAGAAATGAAGTTAAAGTAGTAAAATTAATGTATCTATTAATTTTCATATTAACATTCAAAATGTATATTGTTTTTAAAGATGTCAAAATATATATGAAATTCATGAAATTCTAATGACACTAATAAAAACATGATAAAGAATTTTTAAAATCAAAATTGGCCTAATTATAAAAAATAGTTTGAGATTTAGAGTAAGGCAATGTAATAGAATAATAGATCATAGAAGTGTACAATGTTTTGGGCTTTAAGAGACTTTTGAAGACCCTGTAATACAATAACAATTCCAGGAGGAGGGACATCTTTCATTAGATTGTATTCACAAAAGCCCCATTTGTCCTGTCTTTGAACGCTTTTGATGAACAGACATCCACAATATCTTTGGGCATCCAATTCCAGTGACTAACCACTCTAATGGAAAAATATATATATATATATATATATATACATATATATATATTCTTTCTAATGTAAGTCTATCATCTATCAATGTGAAATCATTGTTCTTTGTCCTTTCACTTCATGTCTTTTTAAAAAATCTCCTCCTTTTTTATAAGCCCCCTTTGAGTACCGAGAGGCTGCAATAAAGTCTCTCCATAGGCACCTCTTCTGTGTGATAAACTCAACTCTCTCAGCCTCTCTTCATAAGAGATGCCCATCACTTGGCTAACTTTTGTGACCTATGTCTGTACTCCAACAAGTTAGCACCCCAGTGTTGGACATAGGTGGAAACTCATTAAAGTGGAACAGAGGTGGAGAATCTCCTTTTATCTGCAGACAAAATACAGCCCAGAATACAATGGTTTGTTTTCGTTTTTTTTTTTTTTTGGTCTGCAAGTAAACAGCAAGCTCATGTCTAATTTTTCACAGAATCACAGAATCACAAAATTGTAGGGGCTGAAAGGAACCTCTAGAGCTCATCGAGTTCAACCACCCTGCCAAAGCAGGCTGCACAGATAGGCATCCAGAAGAGTTATGAATATCTCCAAGAAGGAGACTCCATAATCTCCCTGGGCAGCCCATTCCAGTGTTCTGTCACCCTCACTGTGAAGATGTTCTTTTGCATATTGTTATGGAACATCCTGTGCTTCAGTTTATGGCCATTTGCCTTATCCTATTGCCACAGACCGCTGAAAAGAGCCTGGCCTCATTCCTTTGCCTCCCGCACCTTAGATATTTATAGATGTTGATCATATCCCCTCTCAGTCTTCTTCTCTCTAATCTGAACAGGCCCAGGCTGCTTCGCCTTTCCTTACAGGGGAGATGCTTCAGGCCCTTTATCATCTTTGTGGCCCTCTGGTGGACTCTTTCCAGGAGGCCCTTGTCTTTTTTTTTGTTTCAGGGAGCCCAGAACTGGACATAAGACATCAGTATACACAAGTCCTTCTTGGCAAGGCTTTTCTCAATAAAACTAGTGCCCAATCTATATTAATACTGGATGACAAGAAGGCATGTTTAGCTTTGTTTTCTTTTGTCACTATCCTACTCTTTCTTAATTGGTAAAAATTAAGTAGATCTCCCTCAAATACATCCTGTCTTGCCTGTGACGGTAAGTATTGAGTAATCATCCCGTTTGTGAGAATTTTCATGAGAATTTTCAGCCTATTTTATCTCATCGTCCTGAGGATGTGGAATGAGAGAGCAGCTTGCTAGCACATAGCAGCCACTCAGGGTTAACCCACCCACCACAAAGAAGATATAGTTTGTCTCCTGACTTACAAAATTATTATTTTTCCAGGAACAGGAAAACACTGAAAAATTTTGCTATTTGATAACTTAGTTTTGTTCACTTTTAGAATTTTAAATTAATAGCTAAATTGTGATGTATTCTTTTCATTAATAGAATTATCCAGAGAAAATCACTTTTTTTTTTTTTTTTTTAACATTACCTGCTTTCATTTTTGATACATTGTAACAAGCAATGTAGTTGTTCTCTTTAATTCAATCTAGGCAACAAAAAGAAAAACAGTAAAAAAAAAAAAAAAAACAAATAGAAAAACAGTATTCCTTAACAAAATTATAGAATTTAGATACATTAAGAAGTGAATACTCTTGGAATCTAATAATCCTAAGGAAAAAAAAAATAAAAAGTAAAGGGGACATTTTACTTCCTTGATTGGGAAGACAGTAACATTCCATACTAAGGAGATATTCATAAGAATATAATAATCAGTGTCATTTCTGATTTCCATTTCTTTTAATTCAGCATTATAGTAATGGAAAAGATTTGCTGTACAAAACTGTTAGAAGTTAATAAGTCTAGAGGAAAGTTTATTTATCCTCTTCTATCATTTCCTTACAGACTACAGGTTAAGTTGTAAATGCATCTGGAGTCTTTTTTTTTTTTTTTTTTTCCTGTTATATTTCTGTATTGCCAGATCATTAAAATAAATGTAGTGAAAAATATTGCAATAAATAGCCTAAGAATAGTTGTGCTGTATCACATATAAAACTTACAAATGTTAATAAAAATTAACATTCAGTGTTAATTCCAAAAATATAGAATAAGGAATGAAAGGAATCAAAACTTTTTTGTGTGTTATCATGTGCGTTTAGGGTGCAGTGTATCATATCAATATAAAGTTACTAACTTATTAATACATCAGTCCTGATAAAGTTAAATAAGTTGGCCTTGACTTCTTATATAATTTAGTTTTTGAATGTTGAATATTGCAAGATATGAATATTCTTTAATTCATATCTTCCCATATCTACAGTGCACATGTAGCAGCAACATTTCAAACCACTATTCTAACTATTCTTTCCAAGAGCATACATGGCTTGAGAAATTTGCAGGACTATGCTGTAGCTGGAATAAGATGTGTTCAACCTGACAATGATCACATTCTGAAAATAAATTACAAGAGCACCACAGTCATAAATGCCAATTTCCTATTTCCTTTGTAAAATTTCACGGACTTGGATAGTGCTCTCAGTCTGGGATGAGTATAACAGAAGCTGGAGGTATTCACTCCTCTAAGAGTTCAATATACTCAGCACTTGATCAGTCACAAGCAGATACTAGATAATAAGCAGCAAAATAACTGTCAAATCCTCTTAGCTAACTGGATATCAGGCTCTTGCCACGCAGAAAGGTCTGGATGATAAGAGATAGTAAAAAATAAAGAAGAGAGAGAATGAGACTTAGCTTGTGGAAATCATACACTATTTTCTTGTCTGATATTTTTGATAGGCATAATAATGCAATGTTGTAAAAGCACATAAAGATAGGAATCCAATATTTTCATTTTGATGGGAATGGAAAAAGTAATTTTGCTAAAAAATAATACAGTCTAGAGTAGCTCTGTCTCACTGAGATATATTCCACTTTGTTTATCTGAAAAGTGTAAGCATTCCAAGAATTAAGAATGAAGGAGTTCTTGTCCAAGATCAACTAAAATAGCTCAAGAGATAGACATTGTATGATACTTGACAATTACATTTGGAAATACCTACAGTAAGTATCCTCTCTTCAAACAGACAAGACCCATGTTTTAATGTGAGTTACATTTGCCACAATTACTACTGTTTCTATCAAATAATAGACTATTGCAATTGTAACACTTTCCAAACCTTTTTTTTCCCCATTATTTGTTTTTTTATGTGATGGCTAGGAGGTCCAGTTAATAGGCATTTTCTTTTTCAGTGAGCAAAAATTTCTCCAGAATTATTTTCTGACAAGAAATTAATTTTCAATAACAATAGCCAAATATGTATTTCATTGAAACTATAAAGAGATAAGACAGAACATCCTACACCCATAATTTGTCTAAGAAAATTATTAGATTACTTTCTACACCAATCATCCCAAAACAATCTGCTATATTCAGAATACATTAATCACATTCACTTGATATGTATTCAGCACTTGTTTCTTAATTAAGGCTGAGAACTTATTTCTAGCATGTATATAAAAACAAATATCTTGTTTTTGTCTATCTTGTCTACAGTTACAGCCAGTTTGGTTCAGTGACGAAATGGGGCATGCGGACCCATGGAGCCATGCCCCAGAAGAGGGGAAGGGGAGAAGGGAAAACATAGGAGATGGCCCTAAAAACAATACAGTGGCAGTGAGTTAAGTGAGGAAACTAATTTACTAAATATAATATTGAAATGCAAGATAACACAACATAATACAATATAATTGGAATTGAAGCTAATAACTCAAACAAAATGAGAAAGAGTGTGTTCAAAAACTGAAGGCCTTACTCTAATGCTGAAAGCAAGACAGCTAGGGAGCAGGTCTCAGAGACAAACAGAAAAAGAAAAAGATAGAATGGTGGCTCCCATGCAGATATATCTTTACCTCCGAATGGAAAATGGAAAAGGAACAGTGAAGTCTTCTGTGATCTATAGTTCATCCTTTCTCTGCTGGCAACCGTATGCCCAGAACTGCAGCATTAACTCCTTAACTACCAGTGCACTTCTTGTTTTGATATGGAATGCCAGTAACAAAAATCTTAACATCATGACATGTCTGAAGACAAAATTATTAGTTTCGTCTGTGGTATTTTTTTCATGAAATTCGAATACTTCTGCATTGTACATTCGAAATACTGCATTGTATAAACAGAGTTTTCCAACATCTTAATTTCATAAAGACAAAGGAATGCCACAAGGAATAAATACTCCCAAAATATAAGCATTTAGCCTGGATCTTATTTAAAGATCACCAGATTTTGTTTGATGTTTGTTTATTTCATAAGACAAATTCCATTAAATTCAGTGACTTCCTAGAAAGACAATCATTTCTGCATAATTTATTCCAGGATTTAAGTCAAACCTACAAAATAAAGTATGTTTCATTAATCACTACCTGTGAAACCTGAAAAGGCTAAGACACTTGTCTGTCATGATGCAGAAACTTTCCAGTGGAGGATATCCCTAGCATTCTACCATTTGTAATTTCTTTAACTGTCTACTAAATATCATTGCACAAATCTAAATATAGCAGTGTTTTATTTATCTAAATATAGCAGTGTTTGTTTTGTTTTTGAGGGAAAAAAGAAAAAAAAAAAAAAAAGAAAAAGGCAATTCACTGGTAATAACAAGAGGAGATTCATTGTAGATTCTTTCAAAGTGAGAATTTCAAATTCTGGTCATGCTTCCCTAAGGCATGCTTTGAGTATAACAGAATTTATAAGAGATAGCTCTATGGACAGAATTTATGCAGAAGGAGAAACTTAGTAATTAGATTTTTATTTTTTTTTATTTTAGGAGATAAATAGCGTTATAGGTTATGTATATTTAAAAATCATTTTTAGGTTAAATGGAGATTTGATTATTTTAGGAAAATAATTCTATTAAAACAGATTAATTCAACCAAACAAATCCTGTATTAATATGCATTTTAACCTACTGATTGACAATAGGAAATCATCTGAATAGATCCTATAATGGATTAGCAGTAGTCAAACAAAGTTCTTCATATTACTGCAGTCCTAAATGGTGCTTTGTAATGAGTCATGTTTCTCAGGAGTATATTCTCTGATGTTAAACAATCATCTGGTGACACATCGTTAATTTTGTTTGAAGAATTTTATATCCATCTGTGTTTTTCATATCTTACAGAATGAAAAACTTCTAATGAGCTATAGAATCTCCTTTATTTGTCAAATAAAACTGGCACTAACCAGAAGATTCCAAAATTATTAGAGTTAAAAAAAAAAAAAAAAAAAAAAGGTATTCATACTCAGTACATATAGGCACATACATTCTCTCCTTGGAGGTCTTTAGTAGCCACCTGGACATGGTCCTGGGCTGAAGTGAAGTCTACCTCAATGAATAGATGTCAGGCAAAATGCCAGGAAGTCTTTATGAATGAGAAGGGACCTCGTGGCTAAACTCAAACACGCACACACACACACACAAAAAAAAAAAAAAAAAAAAAAAAAAAAAAGAACAGAGGAAAAAAAAGAAGCGCTGTCTAAGAGTAATACAGAAATAATGTCTGTATCAGGGATGAAACTAGGAAAGTCTAAGCCAAACTAAAACTGAAAGTGTCCAGGGATGTCGAAGACTGAAAATAGAACTTCTGCAAGTAAGTAAGTAACAGAAGGAAGACTGAGGAAGATGTGGATCCATTGCTGAAGGAGGACCTGTTTACACATGACAGAGAATCAGCTGAGGTATTGAGTGCTACCTTTGTCTCAGTCATTTCCAGAAAATAAAAGCATTCAGAAATTCCACCTCCCAGACACAAGGGGAAAAGGCTGGATCACGGAAAAGATACCTTTGGTTGAAAAGGATATTGTCAGGGAATTCTTATGCAAACTAGACATACATTAGTCCATGGGCCCTGATGGCATGCACCTCCCAAATTCTGAGGGAGTTGGCAAAGTTCACTACAAACTGAAAACTTGAGGAAGGTCAATGTCTTTCCTATATTAAGAAAGGGAAAAAAAGGAGGAGCATTGAACTAAGTCTTACCTTGATCCCAGTGAATATAGGTAGCTAACCATGGAAACTATTTCCAGGCACATTAAGGAGAGGAAAATAATCAGGAATAGTCAGCATGGATTTAAATTCAGATTCTACTGTCAGAAGCAGCAAGTTAAAAGAGGAATATAACTTCTCACTGGTGAAAAGATAGCTTTATAAAAACTCATCAGCATTTTTGACTCACATATAAACATGATACATGGATTGAGTTTATAATAACCACATTAGATCAAAGTCAGTTCTCCACGACTGATTGGTCTAGACATGTTTTTCTTTAAAGAACCATATGGATAGATATTGCAATTTTGCCTTAGTATATCCTGTTAGTCTGAAGTGTTTCCAATCCAAATACCATAACATGACACAAATCTTCCATGTCTACTATTCTATGATAAGATAGGTAAGGCTTATAGTAAAATGTGAAAACATAGTTGAAATCAGTATCAAAATAGAGTACCTGGACAGATACATTCAGAGCAGTACCAGAAGTCTTCAGCACCCATCAAATCTCCTTATGGCTGAAAGACATGTCCCTGAGTACAGAGATACAGTCATTTCTAGAACAAGAGTTGAAAGTCAAATTGGATGTACTAATAGCACAAAAGTCTTACAAACAAATCACATCCCCCAAAACACTGTCTTTCATGAGATGATGATCTCTTAAAAAATGTAATAAATAAAAGATTTTTATTCACTTTAATAGAAGCCTCCTGTTACATTCTTAAGTTAAATTACCACATTTAACTACAAAATAAACAAACAAAAAAGAATCAAATAATAATTTTCTTCATAAGTGAGCACTTTCCACAACCATAGTCACTAGAAGGAATATTACATACAATGTATCACATCACATTTTATATATAACAATATGATTAAATATTAAATAATAGATATTACTATTGATATTTAATATGACATAGAGTTCATCACTGTATGGAATAGTAATATATGAGTGCTTATAATTATAATATGAAATAGTATAAAGCATTAAACTTCTGTGATAGGCTTCATCTTAAATAGTTAACTTAATATTTTACATCTTATTTTGGTATTCCTATCTTATTTTGGTAGCCTTTGAAAGGAAATAGTTATTATTTGAATCATATTCATCTGTTGTCCTTACTTACGCCTTTGTAGAAAGAATTTCTTTTCCCGAAAATAATTCATAGAATTAGCTCAGATTTCAGCATTTGCACTGTACACTTCTGCATTTGATCCCACTTCTAGCAATCAACTAGAGCCTACATTTGCTAATTATATTTCTTCTGTTTTGTGCATTTTGCATTTATGTTCAAATTGATTTTGTCCTCATTTTATATGTGTCTATGACTCTGAACAGATACGATTGAAATTGTACATTAAACAGAACAAAAAAAAACCACCAAAAAACAAACAAACAAACAAACAAAAACTTCCCTACATGAATATCCTGCTATGAATTTCCAGTAGTCTGTCTCTTTCAAATGGATTAATCCTTTGGAATTGCAGGTAATGAAAATCTGCCTGCTGAATGACACGAATATTAAAATCAAATGTCCACAGTTCACTAATGTCAGCAGGGTCTTTCAATTTCCATTTTGTTGAACTAATACATGCCACTTCAAATTTTTATTGTAACTTGAATCTTCTTTCCATCCTAATTACATGAGCAGCATGAATATGTCCTGAATACTGAAAGATTAAAGCTTGTTTTTCTACATCTCAGTTCAGACACTATAATAACAAGATGTGCTGAAGTAAAATCTTTTACCTAAGTACAGTTATTTGAGTTCTGATATTTTTATTTAAGACATTTTTAATGGTGAAATGTTAAAAAATTGTTGGCACTTACACTTTAAAGGCACAAATTAATTTGCAAAATTATCATTGTTCTTTTCTCCAAAGTTTTTTGTATTTTCCCCTGTAACATGGTGTATGTGAACATTATTTACAGGATATTTTTGAGGTTGTTTGAACACATGCATTAGAGAGGAGCTTCAATACTGGTATATTTTCAAAAATTAGATGTAATGATTGCAACAAGTAAGATGAAAAGATATGCACTATATCTGATGGTACAGATTTCTAAATCTGCAGGGTAAAATGTAATTCAGATTTTTTTCAGTTATTGGATGATGTCATCAAAGGAGAATGTTGAGAAAATTTAAAATATATCATACCAAATGATGAAGGTTGTCTCCTACATAACAGAAGGAATGTTTTGACTATCTCAGCTTTCCTAGGAAGAGTGGTGACAAAATGTAGATCGTAAGCAACAAGTGACAATGGAGTTCCTGGTGGCAGGAAAGTGTGGAAAATACAGCACAACAGGATTCCTTATTGCCAATGATAAAACTATAATGGATGCATAAGATTGGAGAGTTAGAGATTTTAGAATAATATTTAAAAGGTTGTAAAGCAGTACATTTGGATTTTAAAAGGTTGTGCATATTCTAAGGGATTTAGAGAAGGAAAGAAAATGCCAGATTCCAACAGATAACATCCTGTATACTCTTATCCCACTCTTCTGTGTTGCCCAGATCCCAACACCCATGTTAGCTCTGGAGCTGTCAATTCTCATCCCACTGACATGCAACAAGGTCATTGTCCTTCTCCTCACAGCCATGTTCAGCTATCAGACCTGCAGAGCTGGGCACACTCACAGGCCCACATCCTTGCCCAGCTTCAGCTAATTCCTATATCCAGGGAGGTGTCTGATGCCCAGAGCTGGGGCTACCATATTGCCCCCTGTTGCCCTGACTATGAATTTAACCTCTAATGACTAGACCTCATGATTTACTTGTTCCTATGTTGCTCTTTTATGACAAATAGAAAAGAAAGACCTACATGTCCTTTTCCACATTTTTCTTCATTTATTCTTATGATGCTCATAAATAATCATGTTTTGTGTGTGAGCTTCTAATTACTTTTAGGCACATTATGGTTTCAGTAATAGTTACAACTGCTTTTTCTTTTTGCCAAATGAAAGTAGATCCAGTGTCTTATTTATCACGTATTTTCCATGGTTCTGCTATTTTCTGTATCTCTATTCTGTGTCTAGTTCTGAAATAATGATAAGAGCATTGTTCCCACTGTTCCAGAAATATAACTGATTTTTCAGGTTAGTTCAATTTTGTAACACAATCCATAATTCTAACTTATACTCTCCAGAATCAATAGAAACATTTCTGACATCCCTCAAACAGTGGAAAGAAAGAGGTACATTGCCTGAAGGTTACAAAAGAGATTCTATTCATAGCTCTACTTTCTGTATATATTAGAGACAGCCATGAAACAGAAAATTAACCCGTTTTGCAGTTGTTATATATAATTTTTTGTTATCAGTATTTCACATTATCATCTGATGTAGTGCACTGGGAGTCTCAGAAGAGATGTACTACAGCTCCCAGAAAACTTTGCTGTTCCATTTCCATTCTCTGGTCAGTGGAAAAGATAAAACTGACTGGAGTCATGAAACTCCTTCTTTAAGCTCCCTGCTGGATCGGAGTAAGAACCTCAGTTTTACGAAACTCTCACATTTACCTGGTTTACTAGTTTCAATTGTTATTACCTTGAATTTCTGCTATTATAATTAGTAAATTACTATTCCTCCTCAGATTATTGCTGCTGTTTGTTTTCTTTTTCCTTTTCCTTTTTGCTCCCCTTCCCTTCTCTACACTCTCTCCCTCTTTCTTTGGGCCAATGGGTCTGTGGCCTTGCTGTACCCATGTCATGGATTCAGGTCTAGAGACAACCATGACAGCAGTGTATGTTTAGCAACATACATGGTAGGAATGGGACTAGTCAAGGCACTACAAAACTTAATAACAAAGTTAGCATGAGTATTGTAGAAGAACAAAGCAAGTAAGCAAATAAATCTAAGAAAAGTATTCATGTTTTGGAAAAATATTTTTCCTGTGTATATGATTCCAAGTCTCTTTGGTTCAGTGAATATAACAGCCACAAAATCCTTGTCAACAAAGAAACATTCTCACTTTTTGAGGCTATAATTAAAAAAAGAAAATTATCAGTATAAAACATACTGTCATACTTTTCTATCGAGATGTAAGTATTTATACAAAGCTGTGTTGGAGACCTTGAAACAGAAGTACTAATACATTCTGGGGGACACACAGCTTTGACAAAAGTGAGCCAGGTGTCCTGCTGAACTTCAAATCGAACATGAACCAGAGATGTGCCCTGACACAAAGGAGGCTAGCCATGTTCTTGGAAGCACTGGGCAAAAATATTACCAGCAGATGAAGGGGGATAATCTTACCATATACTCAGAAGTGGTGAGGCCACATGTGGGGTACTGTGCCCAGTTCTGATATCCTCAACATAAAAGAGACATGGACTTACTGCTGAGAGTCCAAACAAAGAGTACAAAGATGACAAAGGAACTAGACCACATCTCCTGTGAGAAAAGTGTGAGAGAGCTGAGACAGTTCCCGCAGGAAAGGAGAAGGATTAGAGAGGGTGTAATAAATGTTATAAATTCCTTAAGAGAGGGTCTAAAGAAGTTGGAGCCAGGCTCTTTTCAGTGGTGTCTAGTGCCAGGACAAGGGAAATGGGCACAAATTGAAGCACTTAGTTTCATTCTAAACTTTTTTTTTTTTTTTTTTTTTTTTTTTTTCCTCTGTGTGGATGATTGAGCAAAAGCACAGGTCACAGAGAAATGTTGTGGTGTAACTCTCCTTGGAGATCTCCAAAAGCTGTCTGGGCATGGTACTGGGCAAGCAGCTTGAGGTGGCCCTGAGTGAGCCAGGGAGTTGGACCTGATAACCTCCAGAGGTCCCTTCCTTCCAACATCAATCATCTTGTGAACAATTAAATCTTCAATCTTCAATTCAGTGCTTTATCTTATGTATATTATATCTTATATATATATATATATATTCAAGCAAAATATTGCATTTGAACCCAAGTTAATTCTTTACAGAATAGCAGTAAGCAAGTTTGATCTACAAATTTTGTTTGAAAGAGAAAAATTAATCTCTCATCTTTTTAAATTTCTTCTGCAACCATCTTTTCCTTTTTTTCTTCCTTCCTGACTGCCTTACTTTTTTTTTATTATTATTATTATTTGCTTGCTTACTTTTCCCTTTTGGTTTGTTTTCTGCTGTGTTGTAATTTTTCGTTTAGGCATGGGAAATGCTACATCTAGCATGAGATAAACAGTGAAAATACAGAAATTGAGAAAGTGCAATTGTTGTGGCTTGGTGATTTTTTTTTGTTGTCAATTCTCCACATCAGAACATCATGTGGACCAGTTCTAGTCCCATTTACTGCCCCTTATGGGCATTGTGAGTAGCCTGATGGGAGGGGAGGGCCGGCATCCCTGGAGGACCTGATGGGAAGAGGATGCAAGGTGGAGCTTTAGAGGAGCCCAGGGTCTGCCTTTCCTTCTTGACCTGGCTTAGCTGTCTCAGCTCACTGCAGAGAAAAGCGTGTGCTTCCCTCGCACTATCATGGTTTGACACGTACTCTGGATACTCTTGTCTCTCTCATTTTGTTTGATTTGGTTAAATTTAGTAAATTACCATTCCTCCTCATATTGCTGCCATTTTGTGTTTTCTCTCTGTTAAAACTATCTGCTAGCTCTCTGCCCTTCCCCCTCTCCCAGAGCTTACGCGGCCTGGCGCCAGCGGGGTCATGTGGCAAACCGTTAGTACCCCTTCCTTTTTCTCTTTATCCTGGGGCCTGTACACCCCTGTCACGGACTTATATCTAGAGATTACTCCATGACAGCAATGAAGATGAAGGAACTGTATCATTTCTGTTATTTGAAATAGTTGTTTAGATAGCTGAAGCTGGTTGACTTCAGTATTACTTCAGTAGTACTTCTTATCAATATGGTTGCTTATATTTTAAATTGTATCAGTTATAAAATATAGTAATTTAAAAAATGTTACAATGAGGAAAAAAAAGTAAAAGTTCTCTATTTAATACCACTAGAGATTGAATTAAACATATATTTTGCCTTTCTTAGTATATACAGAGCAGCATACAACACTAAAGATCCTGAGGTCATTATCTCAAGGTTATGGCACAATAAAAAATGCCCGTATCTAACACTCATTTGTGATTCACCTGTAAAAGCAATGAAATAACCCTTGACATTACTATGAAATGGGTTACAACCTGACATAAATATATGTGTAAAATCTTTCTAAATGCAAACAGAACAACAGAAAACAATACAAAGACATCTTTCCTTTCCATCTTCCTTTTACTTTTTTTCTCCCTTTTTGTTTTCTTTCCCTTTCCCCCCCCCCCCCCCCCCCCCCCTCTTTTTTTTTTTTTTTAATATGCTATAAGGAAAATAAACAGTAAAATGTCATTGACTCTAAAGAACAATCTGTAATTATGTGCTCTGTTACACTAATGTGGTCTCTGCATTTGGGTCATCTCTTCTGTATTATATTATCTTTTTTATTCTTTGGTTAGTCTACATATACAGAAACTGTTCCCAAATTCTTATTACGAAATGGGAGTTTTTCCTTAAGTAAAATAACTGATTTTTTATTTATTATCTTTTTATTATAGGAAAAAATAGGAATCAGTGTGCTTGAGTCTGCTGTCATTTAATGAAATTGAAGTGTTTATATTTTATAAATACCACAGTATGTTTTCCCACTTGGTCGGTTTTGAGGAAGGTTTTGAGGAAGGTGAATCTTCGGAATCCCCAGAACAGGGCACTTCCTGATCACATTGACTTCCTGAGTCAAAGGAGTGATGGAATTAGACAGTGACTCAAAGGAACAAAACAAGACAGTTTATTGAGCTTCCCAACAACAATCAAATACTCCTAGGCAAAATTAGATAACATCCAAACAACAGTTAAACAGTGTAATGGGTAATGAATACTTTGACACTGCTATAATTTCTTTGTCATCTATTTATAGGCAAATTTAAACAATGGCTACAAAAGAAAATGAATAAGAAAGAAAAGAAGATGGAGAAAAAGAAAGATGAGAAAAATTGAGAGAAACAGAAAAATAACAAGAAATGGACAGAGAAAAGAGGTCATGGGTGCCAGAGGAGGAATGAGAGGGTGAGCACGCTCATCCTGAGGTTGTGGTCCCTAACCCCAAGAAGTATACCAAAAAACAAAAACAAAACAAAACAAAGCAAAAAAAAAAAAAAAAAAGGTTTGCAAATGCACCATCCCAAGGTTGTAATCAAGTGAGTTCAAGATAACAGATTTGCACAAAAACTTTTTTTTGCAGGAAAGCAGACGCATTTGTAGACAAAGCTTATCTTGCTGTTTCACAGGAACCAGTGTGTGGCCAATTTCAGACTTCAGTTTGTTGTCATGGTAATGGCCTTGACTTGAAAATGTTGAAGACATATCAAACCAACTACAGAAAGTCAGAAAGTTCTTCAAGTCCCATTGTTCTCTATTAGTTCATTACATTCAGTTCAAAAGGCACACTCCTCCAGGAAAGCACATTTCTACTTCGACATGTGTGACTAAGTATTGATGATCTGCGTAGCTCATCAACTAATTTACTTACAAACTTTGGAGTTTAGAAATAGTTCCTAAATTAGGAACTTTGATACTCACCTCCCTGAGAGGTCAATCCAACTGGATTATTAGAAATATTTGTTTGTAATATATAAAATAAAATCCTCAAAATGAACATACATGCAGACCAGTTGCTACTTTATCCTATTCACAGCTGACAGACCTTTAAACCTGTTTAATTACAAGGACAAATTAATGTTACAACCAACATTACTTTCCTCTGTATCCTCATCTGGAAATGATTTTATGCCTTTTCTATCTCTTCTCCAGATTTTTCACATAAATTCTTTCAATTTATTTTTTTCGGATACCCAAGCCAACTATAAACAAGGCCAGACTTTCGTTCAGGCTTTACTCCGTTTAATACAAGTTGTAAAAATAATAGTAAGCTTCCTAGTGTTCCTTGATGGATGGATACCCCAGCCCTGCAATTATTTTTGTTTAGATAAAAGAAAGATCTGTGTCTCTGAACCAAGGAGAGGAGGTAGATCTGCTGACACCTTATACCAAAGAAATAGGGGGTCCTACTTGGGATCAGTCACTGAATATGAACATACTTATGGGAAACTTTTGCACATGTAACATATCTCTGAAAAACTTCTGCATATCTGACATATACTTGGGAAAACTTCTGCATATGTAACACAAGATATGCGAAGATGTTTTGTGCAAGCTATGCATGATGGGAGGATTACCTCCTGCATCCAGCACTGCTATTAACACTTCAACTTGAATCTTAGAGTGCTATGGTGTCATACTGACTTTTGATGAAGAGGGCAAGAAAGAGTCTATAATTTAATTATTAGTCATCAAGGTAGACACCAGAAGAGCACAAGTCTATTTCTTGTCTCTTGGCAAGGGCTGATGTACTTCAAGGCATAGAGACAAGCAGAATCTTGAGCACTTTGTTTCTGATCAGATATTAAAGTATACTCCATAGTCCCTGGAAAATGAAAATGAGAGGGCAGAAAGTAAGAACTACATTATGCCTGAAAAACACAGTTAATGCTGTATATATTTCAAGGCAAGGTACTCTCAATGAAGCAAAACTTTTTGGGGAAAAAAAAACCCAAACAAACTAACAAAAAAAAAAACCCACCCAATAAAACAAAACAGAAATGGAGTTAGGAGAGGAAGCTGTCAGAGATGTAACTTTGTGGTCATCACTGGGTCACCTCATATTGAGGCCCTGGAACGTGTTCAAAGGAGGGCAACAAAGCTGGTGAGGGGTCTGGAACACAGGCCATATGAGGAGAGGCTGAAGGAGCTGGGAATGTTCAGCCTGGAGAAGAGGAGGCTCAGGGGAGACCTCATTGCTCTCTATAACTTCCTGAAGGGAGGTTGTAGTGAGCTGGGGGTCGGCCTCTTCTCTCGTGTCATTAGTGATAGGACCAGGGGGAATGGCTTCAAGCTACGGCAGGGGAGATTCAGGCTGGACATGAGGAAGTATTACTTTTCAGAAACGGTGGTCAGGCACTGGAATGGACTGCCCAGGGAGGTGGTGGAATCACCGACCCTGGGGGTGTTCAAGGAAAGACTGGATGTTGTGTTGAGGGACATGGTTCAGTAGGAGCTATTGGGAATAGGTGAACGGTTGGACTGGGTGATCTTTTAGGTCTTTTCCAACCTTGGTGATTCTATGATTCTATGATTCTATGATTCTATGATTCTATGATTCATTTCTCCTGATTTATAAGACAGAGTTGCTCATTTGCCTCTTTCTGGGCTCACAAAGGTGAGCGTCTCCTTGACAGATTTAACTGTGGTTCAGGACTCAAAAAATTTCAGACCTCTCATCTTACAGCTTTTTTGTTAGGTCCTAATCAATAGAGGAATAGTTTTCGGTGTTTGCTTAAGACAGGAAACCTAGAAGTTTGAGCTGAATGAGATGCAGAGCCTGACTATTATTATGTATATTATTCATAATAGTAACATTCTCTGCATGTATAAGAAATCTAGAGACTGCTGCTGTCTGTCTCCTGCTGTATTGTATACTTTTAAATCTGCAGAATGTTTTCCACTAGTTAAACTAAAGTATGTTTTACTTATATAAGTACTTCCGATAAATGAACCATTCTGTGAGGCAGGGAGAAGTAAAGCCAACTTTCTGTGGCGTGTAAAAATTAAAGCTTATGCATTGGTGAAAAACAATTTTCATATATTTGAAACAAGATAAGTTGTCCATATTATCTGGCATCAAGTATTTATATAAAAATAACAGTATAGTGAAGAATATATTTCTTAAAATCACTGCCAAATTCAAGATGGGAAGACAGTTACAATCAGATCAACTTCTGAGTTTGTAGAATTGAGAGATTTTGGTAGTTTCATAGTCCAAATGAACACGTCTGTAAGTTAGAGTGATGTTAATAGTGTAAAATCTTATATCACAACCTATTCTGCATTTTCTGTTCATGTATTTTACAGAATGTGGTTTTGACATTAGCTTTCTCTCCTTTACATTATCAATAACCTTGAAAAGGGAAGAATTGCTTCTTTTACAGTGACAATTAAATGAAATCACATTTCCAGGTGATAAAGTCTTCATGTAGTCCTAATATCCATACACTATTAAGTTTTATGACGTTAAAAATAGCTCAGGAATTTGGACGTTGTCTTAGAACTTGGAAGAATTGACACAAAACTTGTTTTGCTGCTGAATTTCTTTGTTATTTTGGTCAGACGATTAACTTTTTACCATTTCCTGGGGTATTATTACATCCATCTTCCCTAGGAGAAGGTAAAAAGTTAGAGGTACAGTAAAAAACAGACAAGAAGGGTATTGACAGTTTTCAGAAATCTGTTTTTATTTGTTGCTGTTCTATTCTCTTCTGTTTAGTACTGTTTTGTTTTTACTATAGATAGCAAAAAAAAAAACCCCAAACACAACATGATTCTAGGTTCATGCACTGTAATAGGTTCTCACATGAAAAATAGATACTGTCAGAGATAAGTGGCATATGGGAAATTCAGAATAAGGTTAGTATTTTTCTGTGTGTCTAATGTAACTCATATCTGGCGCCAAATAAGGCAGCTCATTCTAGACTGAGCTAATGTAAGTATTTTCAGGAACATACCAGTGTCTTCCTTTAAGGAGGATGGGGGATAAGTATGCTACATGAATTGTAAATTTTACCATGCAAATTCACCAAGAAGAGGAAAGGCAAGTAATAGGCAAAAGAGGAAAACGTTTACAGATGTTTCAGTTCTCCAGGCTGCATCGTTCCTTCTATGTCTTCTCCAGCATCCACTGGCAGGCAGCTAAATGTAATAGCCATTTTCTCACTCTCCCTCACAATGGAATGGAAAAGAGAATAAAAAAAGATAAAAGTTTAAAAACGCGTAAGTTGAGGGAAAGGCATTTTAATAAAAAGGAAGGAAACAAAATCAAGAAAATGAAAAACAAGTCATGTAAAATTAGTCAACACTAGCTGACCAGTGCTCAGCAAGTCTCACAGAAATGTTTGCCTCCCTGGACAACTCTCCCCGGTTTTATTGTTCAGCATGATATAATCTACTATGGAATGATCCTTTGGTTTATTTGGGTCAGCTGTCCTGGCTGTATTCTCTCTCATTCATGTATATCTCCAACCCTTTACCATTAGAAGAGCATAAGAATTAGAAAAGTTCTTGTCTTATTATAAACACTGCTCAATAACAACTAAAATATCAGTGTGTTATCAACCTTATTCTCATCCTAAATCCAAATAACATAATTATACCAGGTACTATGAAGAAAATTAACTCTTTCCCAGCTGAAACCAGGACTATGTCAACCATTTTCCATCACATATCCATTCTGTATTGTTTACATCATGCTCAGATTCCTTATTTTCCATTACATTATTAATCACCAAAACTCTTCCTGTTTTTTCATGTATACACCCAGATGTTATTCCCATACTCTTTGGGCAGTCCCTCGGAAATATCCATTGACTTCATTTAGATCATGACTTTGGGTACATATGTCTTAATGGTCCTTTAGGACCATTGGTATGCGATGTGGTGTAGTAGCGCTCAGTGCTGAGGCTAGATTTGGTTCAATCATCGCTGTAATTGCCTAGTTCTATCAAAATTAACTTGTTAATCTGTGTGATTCTTATTGTAATACCACAGAAATTGTGTACAGCACCAATACCAATGGTGACAGAGTAACATATGACAATTACTTACACGCAATGGACTATTCTCACCCAAAATCAAATCCTCTAGAGGACCACACCAGACTTCCCTATCATTCCAAATGACTCACCCAAGTCCTTCAGCAAAAGAAATTTTTCCTGAGGCAGGAATAACCCAGACTGCCCCAATATGTCTTTTTTTGAGCAGTACAAAAACAGTTTTGATTGGACAGATAGCTATACTGGCGGTTCCCCTAGTGTTAACTAACCTGATTTTTGTCAAATGTATATTCCAGCATTTAAATGTCCAAACACTACAGTGGCATCAAGTGCACCCTCAGCAAGTTTGTGGATGACACCAAGCTGAGTGGTGCAGCCAATACATTAGAAGGAAGGGAAGCCATCCAGAGGGACCTGGACAAGCTGGAGAAGTGGGCCCATGAAAATCTAATGAGGTTCAATAAGGCCAAGTGCAGGATACTGCACTTGGGTTGGAGCAATCCCAGGTATTTATAAAACTGATGGAAGATGTCCTTAAGAGCAGCCCTGCAGAGAAGGACTTGGGAGTCTTGGTAGACAAGAAGCTGGACATGAGTCAACAGTGTGCGCTTGCAGCTTGAAAGGCCAATGGTGTTCTGGGCTGCATTAAAAAGGGGGTGGCCAGCAGGGAGAGGGAGGTGGTTGTGCCTCTCTACTCGGCTCTTGTGAGGCCCCATCTGGAGTACTGCATCCAGGCCTGGGGAACCCAGTACAGGAAGGACATGGAGCTCTTGGGATGGGTCTGTCTTGCTCCAATTTATAGGAGGGAGATGAGGTTCTTTTAATATCTGTATACCCGGCATGAGATTAAGAAACAATGGTTCAAATGTTGGTCCAAGCAGTTCATTATAAATCCTAATCTGGGAGTTGGGGAAGGGAAGGAGGGTGATAGAAAAGATAGGAAAGAAGCAAGAATCATGTAAAGTGGGGATAGTCACCACCAGGACCCAGCAGCGGTCCTGCTGCAAGATGTTTGAAGGTCCGAGGTAGAAGCAGTGGGGGGAGCAGCAGCATGGCTGGCCTTGGGCAATAAGCAGGTAGCAAGAGGCAGTCGTGGAGCCAATCCGGGAGGAAGCAGCAGTGCTCAAGAAGCAGGCCCAGGTGAGTCCATCAGCATGCAGGAATTCCATAGTGTGAGGAATCAGATGTTAGACACCTCTTCTTGTACTTCAGCATGCAGGCATTGCTTTGTGAGGAATCTGTTTTCAGAAACCTATCCTCATGGTTTTCGATTCCCCTTTTATCCTCCTTTTCCTCCTGCTTACCTGATATCCTTGGGCGCTTGAGCAAGAGACATGTGAGTACCCCCCGAGATGGCCATCATCCTGAGATAAGTTCACACAGAAGACCACTTCACAGCTATTTAGCTGCAGGTCATCTCTCGTTGACTCTGGCCTTGTCCATCTATGTCTTCCAGACAAAGGATTTCACAACCCTTGCCCAGGACTTGTCCATCAAAGTTCTTCAGAGAAAGGATTTCACAGACTTTGCGCAGGACTTGCCTGGACTTGAACAAGTTCAGCTGCGTCCCCAGCAAGCTTTGAGATACTGATGTTAATAGAATAATATCTTACAGGGTCCAGAGGAGGTCCACTAAGATAATCAGAGGGCTGGAGCACCTCTTCTATGAGGAAAGGTTGAGGGAACTGGGAAAATTTATCTTGGAGAAGAGAAGGCTCCAGGGAGACCTCATTGCAGCCGTCCAGTACTTGAAGGGAGCATATAAACAGGAAGGAGAATGGCTGATTATGAGGGTGGATAGTGCTAGGACAAGGGGGAATGGTCTTAAACTGAGACAGGGGAGATTTAGATTAGATATTAGGAGGAAGTTTTTCGCACAGAGGGTGGTGACATACTGGAACAGGTTGCCCAAGGAGGTTGTGGATGCCTCATCCCTGAAGGCATTCAAGGCCAGGCTGGATGTGGCTCTGGTGGCCTGGTCTAGTGGTTGATGACCCTGCACATAGCAGAGGGCTTGAAACTAGATGATCATTGTCCTTTTCAACCCAGGCCATTCTATGATTCTGATTCTATGAAACACCCACTGCTTCCAGTGTAGCATTTAACAGTCTATTGCATTGTTCAGGTTTCCCAGATGCATGATAATGAACGTGAACTAAGGATCTTCTGCTTTAAACTCTTCACCATCTGCACAGATTTCCTCTGGATCTTGTTTTATATTCTTGTATTATTGCTCCCAAAACTGCACACAGTGCTCATGGTGAGGTCGTGTTAGTGAGGAGCAGAGTGGAGCAGTCTTTCCCCTCAATTGGATAGTGATGCTGTACTTGATGCCCACTCAGGATACGGTTGGCCCTTTTGACTGCCACCAGGGCACAATATTGACTTTTAGACAATTTACACTGACAAGAGCCCCCAGATCCCTTTTTGTGGGTTTACTTTTCGGTCTCTTTTCCCTAAGTTTTTACATATATAAAGGATTGACCCATCCCAGGTTCTGAATTCAGCACTTATTCTAGCTAGGCTTCATGTGACAGGTGATTTCTCAGCCCTCTGTTTTGCCAAAATTTATTTGCAACACTTCTGTACTTTTGAGAAAGTCAACATCTCCCCCTGATTTAGTATAACTTGCAAACTTAATTACCACCCATTCGAGTCTTGTGCTCAGATCATTTAACAAAAACTTTTAAGATGACTGGATTTAAAACACTGTGCAGCCACCCTAGTGACTTGTTACTAGCTTGATATAACCCCATTTACATTCTGAATCTGACCCGTCAATTGTTCACCCATTATACTGTACATTTGTATAGCTGGACAATTGGTCAAGTATCTCAAACACTTTGATGTAAGGATCCCATTCAGTTTAAACATTAATACTGCTAAAATGAATCAGTGAAGTCAATAATTTTAGCTATTTTGGTTATTTATTGAGTAATGAGCTTTCCATTGCTGCTATTTCTTGGGATATGGGATATTCACATTTCTCCTTGGGTAATTAATACATAACACATATTATGTGTTTTAGAAAGAATAAAACAGAAGTAATTTGAAGCCATTGAAGGTTGCAGTAGTTCAATACGTGGTTCACTGATTCATGCAAGGATTCTGGATCGGTAATTCCATTTGAGATATCCTTTGATACAGCAGTAATTATTATTATAATAAGATACCATGATTTTGGATATCCATGTAACAAAACAAATAATGACATTCAATGGTGATATTTAAAATTATTGAGTAATAAAAAATAATAAAAAATATAACAGTACTTACAGAAAAAATAAAATATTTAGCTGTTAGCATTTAATTTCCATAATCAGGAGTAATAACTTTTGAAGAAACCAAGCTCTCAGCTAGAGAAAGCTGTATAAGTAGAATTATAATACAGGCCTATACAAATATGAACAATACAAAGAAAATCAATAGGATAACATTATATAACTTTTTTTCTCATAATATAAAACCTTCTGAGACAATGTTCAGAAATGCTGCTTGAAATAAACAAAAGGAAGCACTTTTGATACACTGTACATTTAAAGTGTGAAAATCATTGCCACCAAATATTGTGGAGCTGAAATGTGTGAATGTGATAATAAAAGGATAAATTAATGAATTGCTCCATCTCTGGAAAGGAGCAACTTATCCTGGATGTCATCTCCAAATGAGTGAAAGAAAAGAAAATTATCAAGAGTAGTCAACACAGGTTTACTAAGGCGAAATCATATATGACCTATCAGGTGGCCTTCTATGATGTCATGAACAGAGGGGTAGGTGAAGGAAAGGCAGTGGATGGTGTGTACCTTGACTTCAGCAAGGCTTTTTATACTATATTCCATAACATTTTCATAAGTAAACTTAGGCAATGAGGGATAGATGAGTAGACAGTGAGGTGGACTGAGAACTGACAGAACTCAGAGGGTTGTGATCAGCAGCACAGAGTCCAGTTGGAGGCTAGTAACTCGTTCCTCAGAGATTCAGATTTGTTCAACATCTTCAAATTTGCTGATGATAAAGAGCTTGGAGAAGTGGCTGACTCATCAGAAGGCTGAGCTGCCACTCAGTGAGATGCAGACTGGTTGGAGATTCAACAAGGGCAAGATTGAAACCTTCCACCAGAGGTGGAAAAGCTGCATGTATCAGTTGAGGGCTGGCCTGATGAAAAGGATATCTGTGGAGAAGAACCTAAGTGTCCTACTGGGCAACAGGTAAACCATGAGCCAGCAGTGTGTCCCTGTGTCCAAGAAAGCCAGTGGTATCCTGGGGTACGTTAAAAAGAGCATGACCAGCAGCTGAGAGAAGTGATCTTCCCTCTCTGCTCTGCCTTCTTGAGGCCACATCTGGAGTGCTGTATCCAGTACTGGGCAACCTGGCTCAAGAAAGACAGGGGACTTCTCGGTACAATCCAGCAGAGGGAAACAAAAATGACTAGAGTTGTGGAACATGTTAGTTAGAAGGAAAATCTGACAGACTTGGGACTATTTAGCCCAGAGAAGAGACTGAGGAAGAATCTTATCGATGCTTATATATATATAATGGGTGAGAGTAAAGAGGATGAGGTCAGGCTCTTTTCGGTGATGCCCAGCAACAGAACAAGGGACAATGGGTATTAATTAGAACACAGAAAATTCCATGTGAATGTGAAAAAGAAAAAAATAAGTGAATGTAATGAAGCATTAGAACAGACTGCACAGAAAGACTGTGAAATCTCTTTCTATGGAGATATTCAAATCCTACCTGGACGCTTTCCTGTACAACCTTCTATATGGAATCTGCTTTAGCAGGGAGAGTGGACTAGATGACCTCCAGAGGTTTCTTCCAACCCATATAATTCTGTGATTCTGTGATTCTATATGATAGCTCTCCATGGTATCATGGGTCCACTCTGGAAGCCACCAACAACTGCATTCTGTATTTCTGATCCTCCTTAACCTGCTTTGCCTCTTCGTAGTTACTTCTTCCTAGCAACTCATGCTGCTCCTTAATGCTACAACATTCACCTTCATATGTATTTATTTCTATAATCCTCCCTATATACTTTCTAACAAAGTGTTTCTATACTCTTTCATACTGAGGCACAGGGAAGAGTTATAGATTCTGTAGGAAAAGTCAAACGACTCAATGCATTCTGACAATTAAATATTAATGTCATCTGCAAAAGTGATTCTAAAGGAAGCCACAGATACAATGTCAGGTTTTCCTCCCAAGTACCTTTGTGCTTTTTGTATTCTGTGAGAGTTCAGCTGATTTGAAGGAGGAAGAAGTAGCAACAATAATAATTAAAAAAATTAAATTTTTTTAAAAAAAGGAACAACAACAAAAAGACAGGGAAATCTGCAAGCCTTAAAGAGTGCAGTTCCTTCATATTCTTTGCACACTGATAAATCCTCATTTTGCTTTCCAATTCCTATCATCTTTAGCATGCATGCTAATTTTCTCAACTGTTCACTAGCACAACGGAATTTCTTTCTTTTATATATGAATCACCCCTTTCTTAATTCATCTGCTGCCTATAGTGGAGATTACTTGAGCCATAATTTTCAGGACTGCATTCTAACCTTAATTTTTCATCAATTCAAGCACAGTAATTTTGTCTGAGAACTGTGATATACCAATGACCTCTCTCGATCTTCTTCTCTTTATTCCCTATTCACTGACAGTTTCCATGCAATTTGCTGTACGTAGCATTTCACTATTCTACTGGATATCTCCATTATATATTTTTCCCATGTTGAAATGACATTTTATGTAACTTATTATTTTTACTGCAGTATGACTTGTTTGCTACAAACTGACTACCATGCCTATGTGTTTGAAAAGGTAATTAGAAAAAGTTAGCTTCTCTTTTGTCACAATTTCTTACAGAAGAAAACACATAATTACGGACAAGATAAATTAAGGAAGGCAGGTAAGACATTTGATGTTTCCAAATGTATTTAATTGTTTTTCACATGCAGAAGAAGTGGAAGGTCCAGGCAGTTCTTTTTAATTCCTTATGTTCATGTAATATAATACACTTACGTTTCTTTCAAAGGGACTATTGAATAAATAAGTAATCAACTGTGCAGTGAAGGTTCAAAATTATAAGGAACATTGTGAATACAATATTAGTGAACATTATGTAAACAATACAGAAAAGGATGAGGAGAGAGTAAGGGAAAAAATTCCAAACATCAGGCATAATTATGCAACCAATTTTCAATTCCCTTTCAAAATGGCTATATCAAATCTCTGAAATTTGGGGTTATAAATCATAAACACAGTTTCATAATTTCTATAATAAGATACACAGTATTCTACTTAAAAAAAAAAAAGACAATGAATATATATTTGCAATACAATCTTGGTGTTCTAGATTTGGGAATGTTTATTTCATTTCCAAATTTTAAGTGTTTTGCAGCCATAACCATAACATTTAACTGAGATACATCAGGGTACACAGTGCATACCCCTGTAAATCCTCTTCCATTCCTTCTATTTCATAAAGTAACAAAAATGATGCCAACCACTATTTGCTGAGATGACATGGTAGAAAAGAGAAAGGTACCACAAGAATTTGGACCCTTAGTGTCTCCCAAATTGAATCTTGGGCAGACATACGTATGTCACTCCAAAAGTAATGCCTATTTATTTCTATGGGAACTACAACAGGTACAAATAATCATAGAATCATAGAATCATGGAATGACCTGGGTTGAACGATCATCTAGTTTCAACCCCCCTGCTATTTGCAGGATCACCAACCATTGGACCAGGCTGCCCAGAGCCACATCCAGCCTGGCCTTGAATGCCTCCAGAGATAGGGCATCCACAACCTCCTTCGGGAAAGAGCACAATAATAGTATTTCATAGAGAAAATTCTCAGCTACAGAACACTGTTTGTTTACATAGTCACCACCATTATATATTCATTTCCATCAGTGATGAGCAAGAGCCTACATGCCACACACGTAAAAATCTAGAGTGCCCTCCAGAATGTGGTTTGTCTTTCATGTTGCTGCCACCACTGCTGAAACACAACACTCACCACTGTACTGTGCTAACATTCACTGTTTGGTCTCCATAAATGCTCAGCAAGAATTGTTGAGTTTCAATGAGTACAATTTTTTTCTGTATGGAGGAATTCAATTACACTCCTTTCCTGAATACACAATTCCCATGTTACATGCCACTGTCAAATTGCCTTTTAGCTGCCTTTTCCCACATCAGTGGGAATGTTCATTCACCTTCAAGTATCATAACACCAGTATCCACCTCTAACATTCCAGACCAACATCGTAAAACAAGATGAATTACACCTTGATGAGCTCTCTTAACTACTGTGAGTAGCCACATCTCTGCTTCTCAGTTGAGTTGTTCAAATACAGCTTTCCTTAAAACTGTCACGCAGCCCATGGTTCTTGTCATGTAGCCATCAAATTCATATTCATTGTTCTTCATAGTATGCTATCACAGTTAGCTATTCAATTAATTGTTCTAGAATGAATTTTGCTTTAACTCGTTCTACACAGTTCATGGCATTCAGGGCGCTTGTTTTTTATTTGTTTGCTTGTTTCACTGTTCAGACTTTTGACTGGACAGTATCCTTAGTACTAAATGAAAAATGTTTGGACACAGAATGAGGGCTCGGTACTAGAGCTACTATAAACTACATACATAACAACAACAGAAGATAACATAAAAAGTCTTTATGGAATATAGTTTTCAAGTTTTCCTAACTTTTGGTCATGCTAGATCTTAAAAGTTGTTATCATTCCAAATTAGATAATGCGCTACAGACTGTTGCATATAAAGATTTCAGTGAAATCTTTATGTATTCAGTAGCTACTGTGTTGATGACTGATATGTCAGACAAGATATTCTTTTTCACTGTTTCAAATTAGTTGTTATTAAGTTAGAGTTGACAGAGTTACCATAGCATAAGAGAAAGCTGAGAATCCTCACTGAGATAGTGAGCTGAAGGATCAATGTGTCGGAGACTTTAAGATTCTAATCAGAAAACATATCCTGCATTGAAACAAAGGATTCTGGAAAAGAATGTAATTTGATGGCTACATGACAAGAACCATGGGCTGCGTGACAGTTTTAAGGAAAGCTGTATTTGTGGCAAGAGCCTTTAATCTTGCCTTGGTAAGGAGTCAACCTTGCCAGTTATCTTGTTTTGCAGACAGCTGAGATTGCTTGCAGGCAGACATTCTGCTAAGGCTCTGCATCATACACTGGCCATGTGAATGTGGTGTGCAAATGGAACAAACCCTGCAGACTCTGAAGAGAATAGAAGCAGGAGGGAGGCTGTAGTGGGTTCGAGAGGAAGAAATGTACTTTGAAACAGAGGATACCCCATTGACACTACCAAACAACTCCACTGCTGACATGTTTCCTTCTCCTTTTCCTACTTAGTATTTTGTCTGTCTCTCAAGGGTAGGAAAGTAATATTGTGCTTGCTTAAGCGAGCCTCTTTTAGCTTACTAGGGTGCATATGGCACTTAGGGAGCTTACTAGGGTTATCTAGTGTATGCCTGTGCACATATCAAGTAAAAGCTTATAACCCTCTGCGCTGCCCTGAGTGCATAGTTGACTACTTCTGCTCATGAGACATCCTGTGTCTCAGATCCAAACGTACTGTCAACGGTTTATGGGCTGGTCCGGCCCAGTTCCGTGACCAGCAGGGCGGAGGAATCTGCGGATCCGCGCCTCTGGGAAAGGGGAAGCAGGGGACCCCAAAATACTTGAAAAACAACAGCACTGATCTGAGGTGGAACAAATGATTTTACTAAATATAGTATTAGTAAAATACAAAGAGAGAGAGAGAGAGAGAGTCTGTTTGAATTGTACAGACCTCACCACAATGCTGGGGTGAGAAGTGCAGTCCAGTTGAGTGACTGAAGTACAGACAGTGAAGCGCAGGCGGCGAAGCGCAGGCGGCGAAGCGCAGATAGCGAAGAGCAGGCGAAGGAGAAGGATCAGGTGACTTGCTTGGAGTTATATCCCCTTGCTGACCGCAAAGCCTCCTGGGGAAATGTAGTTCTTCTCCGACGGACGAACATTCGGCAGATATCAACCCCCACCCCCAGTGCATTACATGATGTTATGGTGTGGAATACTGATGACCAAAAATCATAAAACCATGACATTCCACCCCTTATTCTACATCACTACATCATGCTTAACACATGGGATTACAGACTGCACTCCCCCAACATCAAATTCCCTTGTGGTACACACTGAACATCCCCGTTTTTCTGCATCACCCACCAGGTGGACCCAGGTCCCTGGGCAAAGACAGTTCCGCGAAGAGGTTTGCCCTTCCCAGAAGCAGGAAAAACCCAAACTGCTTTTCCTAACATGTTCTTTACATGTACTACAGGGACCTTATCTCCCTCTACAATATGTAGGGAGCTGGACTGGGTAGGACCATCTCGACTGATTGATCCTCTGGTGTTAGCCAGCCAGGTGGCTTCTGCCAAATGCTTCTCCCAGTGTTTAAATGTTCCGCCACCCATTGCTTTCAACATGGTTTTTAACAACCCGTTGTAGCGTTCGATCTTACCAGAGGCTGGTGCATGATAGGGGATATGATAAATCCACTTGATGCCATGTTCTCTGGCCCAAGTATCCACAAGTGAATTTTTGAAATGAGTCCCATTATCTGACTCAATCCTTTCCGGGGTGCCATGTCGCCACAGGATTTGCTTCTCCAGACCTAATATGGTGTTCCGGGCGGTAGCATGGGGTACTGCATATGTTTCAAGCCACCCGGTTGTTGCCTCCACCATGGTGAGCACATAATGCTTACCATTGCGAGATCGTGGCAAGGTGATATAATCAACCTGCCATGCCTCCCCATATTTATAATTTTGCCATCGCCCTTCCTCCCAGAGAGGTTTCATCCTCTTAGATTGTTTAATTGTGGCACATGTATCACAGTCATGAATGATTTGTACAATGGCATCCATAGTTAAGTCCACCCCTCGGTCTCTAGCCCATTTGTATGTTGCGTCTCTCCCTTGATGACCTGAGGTCTCATGGGCCCACCGAGCTAAAAATAACTCACCCTTGTTCTGCCAGTCCAGGTCTATTTGAGCCACCTCAATTCTGGCAGCTTGGTCTACCTGATGGTTATTTCGCTGATCTTCTGTAGCTCTACTCTTGGGCACATGAGCATCTACATGACGCACCTTTATATACCATATATATATACCATATATATATTTATATACCATATTTTTTGTTCGGGTAGCAATGTCTTTCCATAGGTCAGCAGCCCAAATAGGCTTGCCCTTTCTTTGCCAATTATTTTGCTCCCACTGCTGTAACCACCCCCATAAGGCATTTGCTACCATCCATGAGTCAGTGTAAAGATAGAGCATTGGCCACCTCTCCCGTTCAGCGACATCTAAGGCCAGTTGGACAGCCTTTACCTCTGCAAATTGGCTTGATTCTCCTTTCCCTTTGGTGGCCTCTGCAACTTGTCATGTGGGGCTCCACACAGCAGATTTCCATCTGCGATGCTTTCCCACAATACGACACGATCCATCTGTGAACAGGGCATATTTCTTTTCATTCTCTGGTAGTTCATTGTATGGTGGTGCTTCTTTAGCACGAGCTACTTCTTCTGCTGGTGTTCCAAACTTTTTACCTTCAGGCCAGTCCATGATGACTTCTAGGATTCCTGGACGGCTGAGGTTCCCCATCCGTGCTCGTTGTGTAATCAGTGCAATCCACTTACTCCAAGTGGCATCAGTGGCATGATGGGTGGAAGGAACCTTTCCCTTGAACATCCAGTTCAACACTGGCAGTCGAGGTGCCAGAAGGAGCTGTGTTTCAGTACCGACTACTTCAGAAGCAGCCCGAACCCCCTCATATGCAGCTAAGATCTCCTTTTCAGTTGGAGTGTAGCCCTCCTCCGACCCCCTGTAGGCTCGACTCCAGAATCCCAAGGGTCGGCCTCGGGTCTCTCCTGAGGCTCTTTGCCACAAACTCCAAGTGGGGCCTTTCTCTCCAGCAGCAGTGTAGAGGATGTTCTTCACATCCTGTTCTATCCGTACTGGCCCCAGGGCCACAGCACGGGCTATCTCTTGTTTAATCTGCTCAAAAGCCTGCTGCTGCTCAGGACCCCACACAAAATCATTCTTCTTCCGTGTCACCTGATAAAGTGGGCTTACAATGAGGCTGTAGTTTGGAACATGCATTCTCCAAAAACCCACTACGCCCAAAAACGATTGTGTCTCTTTCTTATTAGTGGGGGGAGACATGGCAGTGATTTTGTCGATCACATCTGTCGGGATGTGACGACAGCCATCTTGCCACTTTATGCCTAGGAACTGAATTTCTTGGGCAGGTCTTTTCACTTTGCTTCGCTTAATAGCAAAACCAGCACGGAGAAGGATCTGGATTATTTGCTTTCCTTTCTCAAAAACTTCCTTTGCTGTGTTGCCCCACACAGTGATATCATCGATGTACTGCAGGTGCTCAGGAGCACTGCCCTGTTCCAGTGCAGCTTGGATCAACCCATGACAAATGGTTGGACTATGTTTCCACCCCTGGGGCAAATGGTTCCAGGTATACTGAATGCCCCTCCATGTGAAAGCAAACTGTGGCCTACATTCTTTGGCCAAAGGAATGGAGAAAAAGGCGTTAGCAATGTCAATGTGGCATACCACTTAGCTGCTTTTGACTCCAGTACGTATTGGAGTTCTAACATGTCCGGCACAGCAGCACTCAGTGGGGGTGTGACTTCATTCAGGCCACGGTAGTCTACTGTCAGCCTCCATTCTCCACTGGCTTTACGCACTGGCCATATGGGGCTGTTAAAAGGCAAGTGAGTTTTGCTGATCACTCCCTGATTCTCTAATTGATGAATTAACTTCTGAATGGGGAGCAAGGAATCCCTGTTGGTGCGGTACTGCCACCTGTGCACTGTTTTTGTAGCAATCGGTACCTGTTGCTCTTCTACTCGTAGCAACCCCACAACAGACGGATCTTCTGATAGGCCAGGCAAAACAGATAACTGCTTAACACCTTCTGTGTCTACAGCAGCTATTCCAAAGGCCCATCGATACCCTTTGGGATCCTTAAAATATCCCCTTTTGAGGTAATCAATACCAAGTATACATGGAGCCCCTGGGCCAGTCACAATAGGGTGCTTTTGCCAGTCTTTACCAGTGAGGCTGATTTCGGCCTCCAACATAGTCAGTTCTTGGGAACCTCCTGTCACCCCATGAATATAAATTGATTTTGTCCCTTGGTGACTCGAGGGCATTAGAGTGCACTGTGCACCAGTATCCACCAGGGCCTTATATTTCAGTGGTTCTGATGTACCAGGCCATCTAATCCACACAGTCCAATAAACTCTATTATCCCTTTCCCCCCCCTGGCTGGGGGCAGGGCCCCTCTATTTGTTACCTCTGTTGTCTGCAGCAACTGGAGCAATCACCTTTCTGGAGAAGTTCACCTTGGTGGTTGATTTGTCTTGTAATTCTTTTACCCGTGCTTGAAGTGCTGTAGTAGGTTGCTTATGCCACTTCTTCATATCTTCTCCATGGTCGCGTAGGTAATGCCACAAGGCAAAATGTGACGTGGTCTTACTGTTGTCACTTGTCCGAGCAGGAGGACGTCTTCTTTTGATAGCTGAGACGTTGGATGACACTGAGTGGGAGGAAATCAAGTTGGCTAGTCCCTCAAGTAGGCTGTTTTGGGAATTCTGTTCCTCATTGGATGTATCTGTTACCACCATGTATTCATCGGCATCAGGCACAATTGATAGTTTATCTATTATATCTTCTTGTTTGTTTTCCATTCTGTCCAGCTTTTCAGCCACTTTTTCAATGGCTGAAACACAAGCTCGTAGGGGGCTTAAATGTAACTCAAAGTCTTGAAACTTATTAACCAACTCATTTATAAGGGGTCTTCTTTCCCCTCTGCCATACATTGCTGCAAATGTACTGGCATACCTTTCTGGTGCAGTCTTTGTGAATGTGCGCCACATGTTTGGTGTACACCTGGCTCTCTCTGGATCATGCTCTTGGTCTGGCTCATCAGGAATGAAATCGGGGCTATGTAGTGTTTCCACCACAGCACATTCTCTCCAATAACGGATGCCTTCTTCCATATCAGCCCATTTCTTCTTCTCAGGCATCAGATCGTCTTTGAAGGGGTATCTTTCTCTTACAGCTAACAACATCCTCTTCCAAAGGGTGAAGGCCTGGTTCTGGCATGTACTAATGCCTCTGTCAATGGCTGAGTCCCTAGCAATGCCACCCAGTTGGCGAGCTTCTCTACTATCTAGCCACACACTGTTGGCCTCATTGTCCCAGCATCGAAGTAACCAAGTAGCAATAGGCTCATTTGGGTGGCGTGAGAAGTCTTTTCTCAGACTTCGAATTTCATTCATTTTCAGAGATCGATCCACAAAAGTAACAATATCTTGCTCACCTCTTGCTCTTCCAGGACTTCTTGCCCTTGTAGGTGTTGGTGACCGTGGTCTTACTGAGGGCCCCTCCCCTGGACTCAGAGGTGCTTCTCTTGGACCTCGAAGCCACTCCTCTGGACCTCTTTCCTCCTCTTTCTTCTCTTCTAACTGAGTCGATATTCGCTTTGTTTTCCGTCCTCTTACAGGGGCAACTGACATCGATTGTGGTGCCTCCTGTGGTTGATCAGGTTGGTTGGTTCCAATGCTCTCATCCTCCAGTTCAGCTTGGAGCTTGTTTCGTTCGATTATGACAGTATCTAGCTCAGATTGGAGGGTGTGTTGTTGAGATTGAAGATTGTCGAGTTTGGATTGCAGGGAGTCTCTTTCAATTCGGAGGGCATCTCTCTCAGATCGAAGGTTTTTCCTCTGGAGCAGGAGACTCTCTCGCTCATTTTGAACTGTTTCCCCGAGGCTCTCCCTTTCAATTTCAGAAGCTCTCTCTCTCTCCAGGATAGTATTGAATAAGGCCCGATAAGCATTAGCCAGGCCCCAAATCATATGTGCCTCCTCAGAACTGCCCAAGCCGCAACATTCCTGCCTTAAATAGCTGTTTAGACTCTCAGGGTCTTTCAGGTATTCTGGAGTAAAGTTCCATGAGACTGAAGATTTCCATCTGTCTAAAGTCTTTCCCAGACCTCTCCACACTCCCTGCCACTCAGTATTCTCTGGTTTTGGGGAGGACATCCTCAAAATATAATAAATACTAATACTGAGCGAAATGATGAGCAATACATTCAGGGAGATTAGTAATGCGACTAGGTGTTCATTCAAAAACTGCATTACAGGCTGAAAGGTGAGACTGGAAACCTTAAAGAATCCCAGTCCTGTAAAATTGGCAGCTGTCTCCGGAATTGTAAGCCACATTGTACGAACGTGCCAGGTCCATATTTCCACCCATGTTTTCATTTGATTGTATATGCCGATTGCTCCATAGAGCAAGGTGGCAAGCTTAATTAATGCCCAGTATGTTTTGAGCATTAGGAAAGAAGAGGCAGCAGCGTGCAGCCCTTTAAGAGTAAGTTTCACTACAGAAAGCATTTTTTTTTTTTTTTTTTTTTTTTACAGAGGCAAGATAGTAAAGCTCAGGGTTTACAAATATCCTACGATACTGGCAGTCCGCCTGGAGTTTTCAAGGTCACGTTTTCAGAGAGTAGCGGTGAAACAGATAAGCTTTACCAACGGAACTCTCCGAGAGCAGAGAGTCTAAACAGCTAGAAAGCAACTGTTGCCCGCATTCTCCACCAAAAATGTCAACAGTTTATGGGCTGGTCCGGCCCAGTTCCGTGACCAGCAGGGCAGAGGAATCTGCGGATCCGCGCCTCTGGGAAAGGGGAAGCAGGGGACCCCAAAATACTTGAAAAACAACAGCACTGATCTGAGGTGGAACAAATGATTTTACTAAATATAGTATTAGTAAAATACAAAGAGAGAGAGAGAGAGAGAGAGAGAGAAAGAGTCTGTTTGAATTGTATAGACCTCACCACAGTGCTGGGGTGAGAAGTGCAGTCCAGTTGAGTGACTGAAGTACAGACGGCGAAGTGCAGATGGCGAAGAGCAGGCGAAGGAGAAGGATCAGGTGACCTTGCTTGGAGTTATATCCCCTTGCTGACCGCAAAGCCTCCTGGGGAAATGTAGTTCTTCTCCGACAGACGAACATTCGGCAGATATCAACCCCCACCCCCAGTGCATTACATGATGTTATGGTGTGGAATACTGATGACCAAAAATCATAAAACCATGACACGTACCCTGAAACAACCACCTACAAAATAAAGTAAAAATAAGAGACAAAGTGAAGTTTTTGAAGGAACTTTCAAAGCAGCATAAAGTTTTTTTTTCATATTTCATTAATCTTGGAAGACCCATAGACTCAGTCATCAATCTTAAGGATCCTCTGATTCTTAAGGGCACTATGCAAAATAACAGATGTATTTCACAGAAATTTTAAAACAGCTCATCAAAAGAAATTTCAATGAGAGTATGGCACAATATAATTTACAGTATATTGACTATGATATATTTTTTTAATATAAACAGATATAAAAATAGATAAATAATGAAAACGCTCATTCGGGGTGGAATAATTATGTATTTTTCAGATAATGTTGAATACCATTCCATCCTCCATAAAAATAAGTAACTAAATAATGTACTAAGTTTTGCACAATTAATGTGACTGAGACTGAAGCTTAACGGTCCTTGTTGAAAAATACTTGCTTCTATTGTATACTCTTCACTTTTTTTTTTTTCCTGAAAGGAATTTGAAATATGCTCAATATAGTTTACTAGATCTGTCTGTTCTATTCATTTACCATTCTATTATGTGTTAAACTTACAAGGAAAAATAGCTTCCAGTAACGTAATCTAATCATCTTCTCAAGCACATATACGCTGACTGTAGTCAGTATGAAGTGCACCCAGCACCTAAACAATGTTTTGTTTCTTGAGATGTTCATTTCATAACTTTGCTTCATGTCCATTCATCAGTAAAAACTGCTCAAGAATTTTGGCAATATGGACATTTTAAAAGTGAAACTGGATTCACTGCCAATTAATCTAAGATTCTGAATGCCTATACAGCATTAAAATATATTTTTTCTGCAAATATTTCTTATTTATATGATTGCCAGTATTATCAAATGGAAATGTTATTTTTTTGTTTACAAAAGCACCATTTTAATTCATTAAAATATTACATATTATTTTACATTTTTTAGCAATACTCATGTAACATGAGTATGTAACATTTTTGTCCATTCTGATATTTTTATGTGCGTTTCTTAAGTTTGCTTTCGGAGCAATAGAGGTGTATCTCATCAAACTATTGTCAACCAATTTCATTTCATTCATATATTGGCTTTGTAGACTTCTCAATTTTAATATGGTAATAGGTAAATGCACTGAATTTCTGTATATGAAACAGATGTGAATGTATCTACAGTAAGTGAATTTTACTTATCAAATATATCAAATCAAATATCAGATGAAATATAATCTAAGTTTAATTCATGCAAAGAATAAAGGATCAGTTGCTTGAGACAATCTTTTATTTGCTTGATATCAAAACTAAAAGTGACATACATGATTTTTGAAGTTATTTTATTTTGATAGAAAGCTGATTAGGAATGCATACAAAATTATTTGCAATGGCATAGCTGTGGAGTTATAATTTCACGCATAGAAGTAATAGCAAATAGATGTCATTTTTCTCATACAACTCCAAATAGATTTTTGTAAGATGGAAATGCTCTAGGAGTTGTAATAACAAAACATAAATAAAACAAATCGATGTGATTTTGTTGAATTAGAACAGCACCAAACCTCTAAATGTGACTTAGATCATCATAGGCACTACCTCTTCCCAATATACTATTTCAATATGCCTGTACTACAGTATAAGTGGAATAAGGATCTTTTTGGAATTATTACAAGTAGCCACCTCCAAGATAAATCCACATTCTAAATATCTTTTCCAAATCATTCTGGAGTCAGTCACTCTGATCAGCCATTATACCTTCTTATTTTGCAGTATAGACATATCCTCCAAAGCAGATATACTAAGTCAAAATTTTCATAGAGTTCTCTAAGACAACACTACTGTTTGGTGGCATTGTAGCTGTTTTATACCTGGTGAGACTTGCTAAAAATGTGTGTTCTGGTTTCAGCTGGGACAGAGTTGATTTTTTCTTAATAATGTTTGGTGTGACAATATGTTTTGGCTTTAAGTGATAAATAATGTTGATAATATACTGATCACAGAATCACAGAATGGCCAGGGTTGGAAGGGACCTCAAGGATCATGAAACTCCAACTCCCCTGCTACACGCAGGGCCACCAATGTCCCCATTTAATAGTAGTCCAGGCTGCTCAGGGCCCCATCCAGTCTGGCCTTGAACACCTCCAGGGACGGAGCATCCACAACTTCTCTGGGCAGCCTCTTTCAGTACCTCACCATTCTCTCTGTAAAGAATTTTCCCCCGACATCCAAACTAAATCTCCCCTCCCTCAACTTCAGTCTTTTTCCCCTTGTCCTGCAGTTATCTACCCTTTCAAAGAATTAATTCCCCTCCTGTTTGTAGGCTCCCTTTAGGTATTAAAAGGCTGCAGTGAGGTCACCCTGCAGCCTTTTTTTCTCCAGGCTGAACAAGCCCAGATCCCTCAGCCTGTCTTCATAGGGGAGGTGGTCCAGTCCCCTGATCATCTTCGTGGCCCTCCTCTGCACCCTCTGCAACAATTCCCTGTCTTTCTTGTACTGGGGGGTCCAGACCTGGACACAGTACTCCAGATTGGGCCTCACAAGAACAGAGTAGTGGGAGACAATCACCTCCCTGTCCCTGCTGGCCACCCCTCTTTTGATGGAGCCCAGGATACCATTTGCTTTCTGAGCTGCAAGGGCACACTGCTGTCTCCTGTTAAGTTTTTCATCTATCAAGACCCCCAGGTCCTTCTCCTCAGGGCTTCTCTCAAGGACCATTCCTTCCAGTCTGGATGCCTGGGATTCCTCCTGCCCAAGAGCAAAACTCCTCACTTTGCTGTATTGAACCTCATCAGGTTCACACGGGCCCAATTTTCCAGCCTGTCAAGGTCCCTCTGAATGGCATCCCTTCCTTCTATTGTGTCAACCACATCACTCAGCTTGGTGTCATCAGCAAACTTGCTGAGGGTGCACTTGATTCCATCATCCATGTCATTGATAAAGATATTAAAGAGAACCAGTCCCAAGACAGATTCCAGGGGGATACCACTCGTTACCGGCCTGTGGGAGGGAATAGAATAAGGACAGATGGCCTAAACTCTATTTATTAAGACAATAACAACAAATAACTTTTGAAAAACAATGGGGAGTTGACAGAGGATGCAGCCACTGCTTGGGGACTGCTGGCTGGGCCTCAGTAGCTGATTGGTGAGAAGTTTGCAGAATCACAGAATCACCGAAGCACCAAGCTTGGACAAGTCCTACAAGATCATCCAGTCCAACCACCAAGACCCCGCCACCTTCACCCCCACCATCCAACCCAGCATCCTGGTGCAATGTGTGCCCCCCACCACTGTCACTGCCATCACCCTGCACTCTGAGTGGAACCTGGTGGCTTTTGGTAGCAGCCACAGCTTTGGGCACTTTCATTACCACCAACACAACCCAGTGCTGGCCAGGTATATGCTACATCCCAATGACTCACCATAGAGGGGCCCCTGTCCCACATCAAATCTCTGAAGAAGTCCCTGTGGCAGTCCTTCCAATGCATCTGCAAGAGCAGGATATCAGGCAAGAAGAGGCTGAATGCTGGCAGCCCCTCCAGCAAGGTGCAGGAGACCAACGTGTAGCTGGCTGAGCAGTTGGTCCCCCCTGAGGTGCAGATGATGCCAGTGCAGAGGCACATCAAGCCCCACTCAGCTGATGATTCGCTCTCTGGGGTGGTGTGGTGCCTTTACTTTGCCGACACCTTCCTCCGAGATGTCACCCACCATGGCCCCATGATTTGGGCAGGGACCAACTCAGGCTCAGTGTTTGCCTATACCCTGGAGGTGCCATCACAAGAGAAGTTTTCGGAGCAGACAGTGGGGGTGGTGCTTGGGAAGAAGAACCAGATGATGCACCATGTTCCTGTGGTGGCCACTGCCGTCCTGGATGGGCGGAGGAACCCACTACCAGAGCCCTACAAGGTGTCGCGTGACCTGGCCAAGGCTCGCAACATGCAGGTCAGCTACTCCATGCTCTTCTTCTAGAGGAGCAGTTCAAGGTCTTCACACTGCCCAAAGTCAGTGCCAAGACAAAGACCAAGTTGCTTGTGTGTCACTTGTTTAGTGTATATATATACACATACACAATATGAGTGTGTGCGTATGTGTGTATACGAGTATATATTGTTATAATTACTACTATTATTTCCTTTTTTCTTCCTTTTCTATATTAGTAAATATTTTTTACCTCAACCCACAAGTTCTACTGTGTTGTTGTTGTTGTTATTGTTTTGTTTTGTTTTGTTTTCCTGATTCTCTTGTCCATCCCACTAGGAGCAGTGGGAGACAGTGAAAGACTGTGTAGTACTTAGCTATATGCTGGTTTAAACCACAGCAACGTGTTAGAAAAAAAGATAAAACCTATGAAGACTATGAGGAGAAAAAAAGTCAGAAGAGTTCCTGGAAACAGGTGTTAAGGGGAAATAGTAAAATAGAATGATTCTGACTTGGACAAAGTAAAGTTACCTCAAATTTCTTTCCTTTTCAGTCACAAGAGCAAATACATAATTTGTGTATTTCCTGAAGAGTATCAAATTGTCTATGATGCATTGAAGACCCCTATAAATGATCAAAATATTGATGAAATATTATTTTCCATCTAATTCCTGATGTGGGCTGCTTAACCCAAAACAAAAAAATGGAACTTTCACATTTCCAGACTCTACATTTTATGGAAGTAAAATTTTTCTTAGAACAATAATCTAGTCTGAGCAGACAGATTGCTCTCCATTTCCAAGGTGAGACACATCTCAACAACCTTAGTTTTTGTTTTTGTGATATAAACAATTATATTTGATCTTGCTATCTATCCAGTGAAGAAAATAAAAATATTTTCTACAAAAATATTCTTTTGGATATCTAATATAAGTCAGAATAAGAAAAATGAATCTCCTAAAAATACGTATTTCTTTGCTATAAATCAAAATGGATCCTAAGCATGAATTGTCCAGGGGTAATGATGCCTCATGTATATGCTGTAAGAGAAAGTATGCACATCCACTCTTATTGCAATTTCAGTAAGGCACCTAAGTGAGCTACTGCTTTTTCATCCCCTGACAAGTCTCTGAAGTCATTATGTGCAACTATCTGGATAATGATTATCTCCTTTCTCTTTGCCAGAACACATTATACAGGCCTACACTTGTCTGATCCATAGGTGTACCACACAGAAGTTGATAGCCTTTCAGTTCTGTCAGCTTCCTGGATTACCAACTTCCATGCTCTCCGAAAAACAAGATCTTTTACAGCATCATTGTCCTTTAGATCACTTATTTCTCTTGTTTAATCAGGAAAAATCCATCTACTGAATCTCAGTCTCACCAAGCAACTTCCTATGTTAGTAACAATTATCATGAAAAGCACATGGAAGAATGCTTACAAAAAACATTATAATTAACTACAGTATTTCTGTACATAGTCACAATGTGTAGGAATAAAAAATATCCTAGTAAAGTACCCTGCTTATTCCAGAATTTTTTTTACATTAAGCAAGTAATCTCTTTCACTTCTACGTTAAGAGACAGAAGTAGATTGTATTCCATTACAGTTGAGTAATTAGAACTTGACTACCCAGAAAGTTAATGCTGAACAACATAGATCGCTGATTAAACTAATTAGCTATCTGAAATTTGTCCCAGTCCATCTTAATAAGAAAACAGAATCAGTCAGGATTTTGTCATCAACATCTGCTGAGACCTTCCCAACTATCAAATATTCAAAAGGAGTATTTGCTGTGAATGTATTCTACTTTACTATAAAATTAAATTAAAACAGTTTTACAACTTGAAAGCATATGGAAAAAAAAAAAAAAAAAAGAAAAAAGAAAAAAGAGAAAAACAGAGAAAGCTCAAGAAAAGAAAAAAAGAACAGCACTTAGTAAATGAAAATTCTTATCTTTAAATGCACTCTATAAAACATACACACACCACAAAGAAGCCCTTCTGGAAATAGAATAAGTATTATGAACATGGATACCTTTATTAAGTACATATATAGTTGTGTTTTTATACTTAATGAAACAAATATAATTCATTTATTTTAATTCTAATATGAGATCCAATAATTAGTTTGTAAGAGATTTTAGCAAAGTGTGTTAGAAAATTTCTTCAGTGTTCAAGCAATTAATCACTAAAAATCCAGTTAAAATAACTGCCTTTTTCAGTGTATCAAGGTTACGCAAGTGTAAGAAATAATCCAAAAAGACAGGGTATAAATTTAATCATAGTGAAAATTAAAGGAAAATGTGACCAATCACATCTTATGATATATTTGTTCATGTCTCTAATACGTCCCAAATTTACATTAAAAACATGAACTTCATACTAAATAGAAAAATGTTAATAAAGTGGGTGACAACATGTCTAGGAATGGCAGAACTTCTGAAGTTTTCCAGACTAAATTATTAATGAACAAGGAAGCTAATATAAAAAGAACTCCTTCACTGAAAACTTAAGTATTGTACAGAATTGTCAATGATATACAATTTTATGGTATTTTTTTAGTAAATTTGATTTTTTGCCTGTTAATAATTCTATGATACATATTTTCCATGAATCCTCTTTTCTCTTAGGAATATTTCTCCATCTGTTTTTGGTTAAAAATAATAAATTCAGAAATGAAATGAAAATCCAGAGGAACAAGGATTTTATTGCTATCTTACATTGAAATGCATTACAATTGTGCCAATGGATAGATAGTTGAAAATGTTACATAATAGAAGTCAAATATAAGAGGCTGGTTTCCACCCAACCATCACAAACCTCCTCAAAGTAAATAAATAAACAAAATCACTGTTTCTATTTCTCAAGAACATAGACTTACAAAGCAATACAAACTGAAAAGAAAAAAATAAAATGAATTTTCATAAATCTCCTTGACAATTTTTTTTTTAATAAAACAAGCAGTAAATCCCACAAATCTTTGTGAATACTTTTGTTTAATTATAAACAAAATTATGCACGATGATTGGCTGATGGTAAACATACATAATTCCCATTAAGCAAAAAAAAAGTCAATCTTCTACTAACTGAATAGGTAAAATCAGTATTATATTCAAAAAACAAAAAGCTTAACTGATTCAACAATGCATTTTCTATTGTTTATGTATTATGAATCCCCTTGCTCAAGCACTACTTCCTCAAAAAAACCTCTCTTCCTTTACCAGACCTCATCTCTGCTAATTCAGTTCTTAAAAACTGCTGAAAAACATCATTATTCTTAGTTTTCCTTGGCTTAATTTGCAGTGCAGTCACCAAAAATGTTGTTCTCTTTTCCTTACTGAAATGGCATGACTCGGCTCTCAGATATGTGAAGGATATTTAAACATCAATCTTAATACATCTGTTATAGCACTGAGTCTATAAAAGCAAATGATAAAGCTCTTCACCACAGAGTCAGGCCCTCACTAAACAAACATCAAAACAAGGAAAAGAGTCCACAAAGTATATCTACTTGTAGTTATGGAATTTTTATGGTTGGAAGGGACCCCTAAATGTTGTCTATTCAAAATTCCCTGCAATGAACAAAGACATCTACAGCCAGATCAGGATGTCCAGAGCCTGGTCTAGCCTGACCTTGAATGTCCCAAAGAATAGGGAGGGGTAGGGTAGGGTGGCAGAGTGATGTATTTTCTTCTTATCTGTAGTGATGGTTGTCAAAATTATAAAAACATTATATATATGGGGAAGTAGAATTTTTCAGAAATTTTCTCATCCGTTTCCCATGGGTGAGATAAAAAATTGAAGTTAGCTGCTCATAGTGATTGTGTTGCTACATTTATACCATTTTATTAGTCACATAAGTATTTTTTTACAATTACTGACTGTGCTTTGCTATCAAAAGTCTTCACAATTTTTGTTGAAAAGTGAAAACTATGTCTATTTGCTAGTCTATATGTTATCAAACCAGAAAGATGCCACAATCTAGTATATACAGAAGCACACAGAAAACCGAAATATTATTTATTAGAAATAAATTATTTTACAAGGAAAACAACCACCTAAACACCTTGTTCAAGGTTGAGGAGTAGGGCAAGAACTGGCCAGCATAGACTTCCAACTTTTTTAATTTTTCCTTGCCCCAGTGATTTCTGAGGGCAACTTTTTTGTTAGTACGAAGTAGACTAATTCAATTCTGAATAAAAACATGCAGACAAACAAACAGAAAACAAACAAAACAAAGGCTGAAACTAGGGCAAACTGAGATTTTTAAAAGCAAAACTAAGCTTTTTCTGAGCTTTATATCTGATTGAATATTTTCTGGAGTCTCACACTGTCAGCATTTTACAAGAAATTCAGGACAAATCCCCATACTTAGACAAACTCACATTAATCTCTGCCTAAGCAAAATAGAAAATGTTAGCATTTCATTTCAGAAAATGTTTATGAATTATTCATATATATAGTTTTGTCCTTAAAGGCTATATATTTAGCTTGTATTCATGCTTATAACTGCATGAAATGACAGGTTGTGTTATGAGAAAAATATAAAATGTTTTTGTAACATGACAGAGAAAGGCTTCCATATAGTGCCAACAAAAAATTTAAATCCACCAAAATGATCAGTAGATATTGCTTATTTATTACGTAATTCATATGCAGGTATGATTTTCTGCACTAATTCAAGAAAAAGAGACTTCCTATAGTTTGTATGCATTGAAGAAAAGCAGTGTTCTTTCTGAAATAACATTCTTCATGTGTCAGTATTTATACTTTTGAACTATGAAGACAATTTCTGTGCTAGTTTTTTTTTTCTAATTTCTAGATTTCTATCTCCTGTATAAAAAGAAAGCATCTCAGGCTTTTAAGAACTTAAACATAATATTTGACATTTTTTAAAAGGAATAAAAGAATCCATAACTGATTGCCTTTCAACCAAACCAGGTTGAAATGATAATAATATAATTAGAAATTATTTGCATTATACACACAGGCATGCAATCATAAATATAAACATGTCTCCCTGTTATCAGAAACTCTGCTATCCAGGGTAAGATTTAAACAAGAAATTCACTAAGTTGTTTGTTCGAAAATGCAATGAAGAACCTGAAGGAGTATGCATCATTGTTTTAGTTCTTTGGGTCACTTTATTTCTAATAAAAGTTTGGTCCAGAGTAAATGCAATAAAATTCACATTTAAGCCAAGATCTAAGAAGCAAGTAGAGATACTATCAGAGTCTAGTAAGGGCTTTTCTCAGCTTACTCCTTCAAACTTTCCAGCAAAGAAGTCAAAAAGGAAGCAGATCAGTGAAATAGGAGGATTACTAAATTCCATCAGAACAGATCTCTTTTCAAAATGTACCATGTTTTTGTTCAAATTCCATTATTAATTCAGTTCCAATTCAGGACCCTGGAGCTTTTGTTCAGAAAGCAAGAAATGTGTCTGGAAACTTCTTCAGTCTGGAAGACTGAAGTTATCATCTCCAGATGGGGAGATAAAGAGCACTGCTAAAAAGAGCATCATAATTACTAAAAAAAAAAAAAAAAAAAAAAAAAAAAATTAAAGAAAGATTTTCAGAAGAGAAAATTCCTGGTAGCATCTTGTTTTGTCTGCTGAGCTGTAATTGCTTTCAACTTATGCTAAGGCATGGAGCTGTAGAACTGGGTCATTAGGAATCTCTGTCAGTGGGGACAAAGATGATAGCCTCCTGATTTCTAGTTACCTTCTTTGTATGTTGCTAATAATGCTATAACATGTCACGTGTACCTATAGGATTGCATAAATAATTAGGATAATGCCAAGTCAGAAACAGTCACATCCTACTTCACTAATTTTATTGCCATTAGCATCAAATGCCTTCTCCATAGTTAGTGAGCTTAATATAACATAATAAAAAGGGAAATCATGCCATATTTAATAAACTACTTTGAAGCAGAACTGTGTGTTGAAAATCTGTGTGTTGAAAATGTAAATGTCAGGTGAATTAAATGCATGAAATCTTAATAACATCTTTTATAGCTATATACTAACTTGACTCTTAGTGCCACAGAAAGAATCACAGAATCACAGAATCACCCGGGTTGGAAGGGACCTCAAGGATCATGTAGTTCCAACCCCCCTGCCTAGCAGGGCTACCAAACATACACATTCAGATCAGGTTGCCCAGGACCCCGTCCAACCTGGCCTTGAACACCTCCAAGGACGGGGCATCCACAACCCCCCTGGGCAGCCCGTTCCAGGGCCTAACCACTCTCCTTGTAAAGAACTTCCCCCTAATCCCTCCTAAAGACTTAAATAATGTTCCAATTATAGTGTTGATTATTTCCTTTCCTGAATTTTTCCTCTCTTTGTGATATAGTGGAAAGCTAAAAGCACAATCACAGAAAAAAAGTCAAATGTCTCTAAGTTAAACTACGCTGAAAGCTTACTGTCAAGAAAGTAACACTTTATGGAAGCTAGAAAAGATATTTCTTGATGCTTTTGTGTTTTGCTGAACTGTATGCTTTATTCAAGCTCTTGGAGAAGATTCTTCATCTTTTACACTTAGAATTCAAATACAGTTGATGTAGAAGATATAAATATATCACCAAATACTCCTATTATTCTTATTGCTTTCTCTTTGTCAGTATTTCCTTATTTGTATAGTCATAATATTTAATTGAGTCTGGCAGTTTGATGATATAAATTTAAACAAACAAACAAACAAACAAATAAATACATAATGAGCTGTGTTTAATTATTTTATTCAAATACATTCAAAGTTGCTTGTTTCTGTGCAAGTATAAGCTACAAATTGTTCTGCTGTAATTTTATAGCCTCGCTGTAATTGAAGAGTGGGAGAAGAATATGCAGCATAAGGTTTTTTGTTGGTAGAGGTTTGTGGCAGAATAATGTATCTTGATTGAAGCAATGAAGCCTACTAATAGAAGAAAAAGAAAGGGTCTGCATCCAGGTCTGAAGCTCCCAATACAAAAAAAATGGGGAGCTGTTGGAGAGGGTCCAGAGGAGGGCCACAAAAATGATCAGGAAACTCGAGCACCTCCCCTATGAAGACAGGCTGAGGGAGCTGGGCTTGTTCAGCCTGGAGAAAAGAAGGCTGTGGGGTGACCTCATTGCAGCCTTTCAGTATCTAAAGGGAGCCTACAAAGAGAAGGGGAATCAACTTTGAAAGGGTAGATAACTGCATGACAAGGGGAAAAAGACTGAAGTTGAGGGAGGGGAGATTTAGTTTGGATGTCGGGGGGAAATTCTTTACAGAGATAGTGGTGAGGTGCTGTCACAGGCTGCCCAGAGAAGTTGTGGATGCCCGTCCCTGGAGGTGTTCAAGGCTAGATTGGATGGAGTCCTGGGCAGCCTGGCCTAGTATTGAATGTGGAGGTTGGTGGCCCTGCGTGTGGCAGGGGGGATTGGAGATTCGTGATCCTTGAGGTCCCTTCCAACCCTGGCCATTCTGTGATTCTGTGATTCTGATCATGCTCCTGAAATTTTGTGTCAGTAGATTTGTAACCACCTATTCTGATTTGCAACATAGAAGAAGAAATTCATATTTATGAATGAATCATTGTTTTCCTCATACTGTTATTTTGTATGAAATATGACTTTAAACATTAACTGTTTATATTAATATATGGATTAATCTAAATAAAGATTAATATTTATTAATAAAGATTAATATTTATTAAACAATGGAAATCTTCATACTGGAATAAGAAAAATATCAAACTGACAGCAAAGTCCCCTTTCTTATACTCTATAATAACGTAGTACAAGTCCCAGCATACCTGGGACTGTTTGCTGGCCCCGATGTCAATTGTCATCCTCCTGAAACAGTGTGGCCGATGTAAATTATTAGTTGTAATGGTCCTTGGCACTCACTGTCTCCTGGACTTATTCGGGAACTGTTTGGAAGAAGTCCAGTTCATTCAGACCAAAACAATGTCAAAGACCATGATGACAATTAAGCAGTAAAAATGCTTTCTCTGTACTTTAACTATCCGTATCTAAATTCAACTTAGTATCCACAAGGACTTGTAGTTTCCTTTCTGCTAAGCCACAGAACTCCTCCCAGGAATATATTGGTGCAGAATTTACTGTCGAAGAAGGACAGATATGTTCCTCCTTCCCCTGCCCAGTTCCTTGTTTCCAGCTCCAGTCCATGGTGAGACGGAGCATGCATTCCAGATAAATGCACACGTCCTCAAAAGCACACACATAATGTACAAATTAGTGACTACACAAACGGAGAAAACACTGGCTTCCAAAGTCTCATGCATGCATAATACTCACACAAGTAGTCAGCAGCTCATGCAAACTAATTCTCTTCTTCCCCTCCAGCTGAAAATCATTGAAGATCATGAGTCTTTAGTAAAGTAGCTGGTCTTAGACTCTTAGGCTGTCAAGATGCTTTCCACAAGTCTCAGAACCTCTAGCTGATGGCTTCTGGACATACTCCTCCCTCAAGTTCACAGTCTCCCTCTACTTGATACTAGAATCCTATAACCAAAGAATCATTTGTAAATAACATTTGTACATGGCAGTGGAACAAGTCCGAGTCTTCCTCATGAAATCGAACGCATATAAGTCCATGGGGCTGGATGATACCCATCCCAGAATTCTGAAAGAGATGGTTGATGTGGTTGCTGAGCCACTCTTGTGTATGAAAAATCATGGCTGTCTGGTGAAGTTTCTGGTGACTGGAAAAAGGGAAACATTACTCCCATTTTTAAGAAAGGGAGAAAGGAAAACCCAGGGAATTACAGGCCAGTGAACCCCACCTCTGTGCCTGGGAAGATCCTGGAACAGATCCTCCTAGAAACTATCTTAAGGCACATATGAGATAAAGAGGTGATTTGAGACAGTCAGCATGGCTTCAGCAAGGGCAGATCTTGCCTGACCAATCTGGTGGCCTTCTATGATGGAGTAACTGCTTCAATGGACGGGGGAAGGGCAGTGGATGTCATCTACCTGGACTTGTGCAAGGTCTTTGACATGGTCCCTCACTACATCCTTCTCTCTAAATTGAAGAGGTATGGATTTGAAGGACGGACTCTTCAATGGATTAGGAATTGGCTGGCTGGACACAGCCAAAGGGTTGTGATCAATGGTTCTGTGTCAGGGTGGAGGCTGGTCACAAGTGGTGTCCCGCAGGGGTCGGTCTTGGGACCAGTGCTCTTCAACATCTTCATCAACGACATAGATGATGGCATCGAGTGCATCCTCAACAAGTTTGTGGATGACACCAAGCTGAGTGATGCAATCGATGGAAGGAAGGGAAGCCATCCAGAGGGATCTGGACAGGCTGGAGAAGTGAGCCCACGAAAATCTAATGAGGTTCAATAAAACCAAATGCAGGATAATGCACTTGGGTTGGGGCAATCCCAGGTACTTATACAAACTGAGGGAAGATGTCCTTGAGAGCAGCCCTGTGGAGAAGGACTTGGGAGTCCTGGTAGACAAGAAGCTGGTCAGACATGAGGCAGACATGAGCTAGACATGAGCCAGGAGTGTGCGCTTGCAACCCTGAAGGCCAACTGTGTTCTAGGCTGCATTAGAAAAGGGGTGGCCAGCAGGGAGAGGGAGGTGATTTTCTCCCTCTACTCTTCTCTTGTGAGGCCCCATCTGGAGTACTGCATCCAGGCCTGGGGCCCCCAGTACAGGAAGGACGTGGAACTCTTGGAGCAGGTCCACAGGTCTTGAATTTATTTAAAGTCATCAATCAGAACAGACAATGTACCCACAGGGAAGGTAATTACAAATAGAACTTGATAATTACATTCAAACTATCACCATCAAAACACAATGCTCAGTGAGACAAGTATATTAAGCAGCAATCCACTCATATCTACATGGACAATTTAATACCTTTCTACCTTTATTTTCACATATTCATTCCTGCCTGATGCATCTCAGTTCCTGCCTTTTCTTGTCTTTCTCCTTTCTCTGAATGCTCCAGAATGTCTTTCATGTTCCTACATTCCCAGACTCCAGAAAAATGTCCTGTACATTATCACATTCAACCCTTGAAATATTGCAAAAGAAAGACTTATATAATGCCCAAATGTTTTATCCTGGTATACTAGGGAAGTGGGATATATTCTCTATTACCTAACAGGTACTAAGCCATACTAGTTACTGTAACTAAGCACTAATGAAAGACGTAAATGAAATGTTACATTCTGACTACCAAACCATTTGAAATGTGATTCAGGGCTGTTATAGTTAGAAAGAAAATTCGTAGATTCCTCTCAAAGAAACAGGACTTCATCATCAGCAAAGGCCCCCATTTTTTTATTTTGGTTAACACAAAGAACTTTGAACACTTTGTTCATTTTGGTTAGCTTAAACTTGAAGCTTTTAAACTATGAGCTTTTATAGTGAGTTCTTATGTCTATTTCATCCTATCCAAAATGCCTTTCTCTTTACAAGAAAGACATTGAGGTCCTGGAGTGTGTCCAAAGAAGGGCAAAGGTGGTAAAGGGTCTAGAGCACAAGTCTTATAAGGAGTGGCTGAGGGATCTAGGATTATTTATTCTGGACAAGTCTCAGAGGATTTCTTATCATTCTATATAACTGGCTAAAGTGAGATTGTTGTGAAGTGGAGGTCAGCCTTTTATCCCAGGTAAATAGTTACAGGACTAGAGGGAATGGCCTCTAGTTACACTGGGTTCAGTTTGAGTATCAGGAAAAATTTCTTCTCTGAAGAAGTGATCAGGCACTGGAAGGAGCTGCCCAGGAAGGTGGTGGAGTCACCATTCCTGGAGGTGTTCAAGAAACATTTAGAAGTTGTACTAAAGGCATGGCTTAGCAGGGATATATTGATGGCAGGTGGATGGTTTGACTACATGATCTTGGAGGTTTTTTCCAATCTTGATGTATCTATGATTTTATGATTCTACTTGCTACTTTTTGTTAGTCAATTCTTAGATACAAAGAGAAAAGCAACCAAACAACCAATCCAAACAAAACCTATAAGTAAGTAAATGAACATAAACTAAACATGTTTAATCAGAATAAAGATAAATTTGAACTTTGTTTAGAAATCTTTCTTCTGAATTTTTTCTTACTTTGCACACAATTTGTTTTCTTTTTTTCTCTGCTGTTTCCCCAAGACTCCTCTCAGTGTTTCTCATCTTTTTTCATATTTCTGCCAACTTTCGTGTTTTTTTTTGTTATGTTCTATTCCTACTCTATCCCAATTTGCCAGGTTCCAATCCTTGTGGAAGCATTTGTTTAGTTATATATCCCTCTCTCTTCCCCAGCCATTTCTCTTTTAGTAAGTATTTCACTGCAATGGAAGTAAAAAGCTGAGCAATGAAGACAATTGTTCCAAAACAGATCCTTCATTTTTATGTGATTGTGCTATTTTTTACTCTGTGAGAAACTTGGGACCAACGAAATTGCTTTCAAACAGCTTTTTCTCAAAGATCCCTCAGTAGACTTGTTTGATTTTGCAGTTCATTCATCTCTTGGTCAAAGATTACACACTGCTAGGATTTCTCTACGTTTCTATTTCTTGTTTTCTCCCATAGAATAACTCCAGCACAGTCAGAATCTATTGTCTCTTTAATGGAACCAATTCTAAATCTTTCTGGTGTATAACTAACACTTTAACAATCTCAAAGACAGTGAGATTTTATGGTCTTACATATTTGCAGCTTCCAGAATGTATCAGTTTCTCTCCAGCTTATAAGGAAGAAAATAAAAAGAAAAAATACGGCAAAACTAAATAAAACATTAAATACTTGTAGTCTAAAACCAACTTTGTACTCTGGGCTGTCTATCTAACATTCTGAGTGCTGCTAACATGAACATACCACTAAATTCTAATTGCATTACTACACTGGACTGAATTAAGAAAAAAAAAAAAAAAATTAGTTCAGACCTGATTATTTGCAGAACAAAACAAACACAACAAAGAACAAAACAAACAAACAAATACAAAAAAAAACATCACTAAATGACACTACCTTTTCTTAAAATGAATGAATATGAATTCTCCATTGTGTTATGTTTCCAGCTCATGTGTTTTGTATGTTGATAATCAAATTCAACAGTTTTAAATACTATGGTTTTTTTTTCTTTTTCTTTTTTTTCTTTCTTTTTTTTTTTTTTTTCTGAATGTAAACTGTGATTAAAATACATTTTTGAAAGCCCTGTATTATGAATAGATAGAATAGAGATACATCATCTACAATTGGGCATTTGCTAATTATGCTGCAATCACATTGCCAACTGGATACGTGTTGTTTGAAATAATGCTGTTGTGGTTTCGTTACTTGGTGATGCACTGCAGTCTACATAAAATCGTAGAATCATAGAATCATAGAATCACAAGGTTGGAAACAACCTGTAAGATCATCTAGTCCAACTGTCTCCTCATCACTGTTGCCACCATAAGCTGCTAAACCACATCACGCAGCACGTCATCCAGACGCCTCTTGAACACTGCCAGGGACGGCGACTCCACCACCTCCCTGGGCAGCCATTCCAGTGTCTGACCACTCTCTGAGAGAAACAGCTCTTTCTTATGTCTAATCTAAACCTCTTCTGATACAACTTGTGGACATTTTCCAGTGCTTGCAAATGCTTGCTTCTAGGAAGGAGGGTCAAGATCTATTAAACTGTACTATGTGTCCTATTTCCAGATTAATTCAACTGCTTAACTTTGACATCACAGTGATTCTTGCCAGGTTAATTTGCAATGCAGTAAGAAATACACACAGAAGACATGTTCTTAGATGTCTAAGTGTTCCTGGCTTTGCATAACATATTAGGGCTATCCTTTAAATGCACACACACACAGAAATATTTAAGTTTGTGCAATCCTTGCAGATCAATATGTAAAGTAGACTAAATTAAGCTTATACAAAGTTAAGATTAGCTAAGATTAGACAAAGGTCTGCAAAAGAATCATCATGTTTGTGAAGAAATGCCTTTAACATATTTATCACGAATCATTTTTTATACTACCGTAGAAGACTTTGAAAGGATTAATCTCATTTTTAAAAATTCTTCAATATCTTTTTATAAGAAATCTTGCAGATTACTTCATGTATTTAACCATATTCACAGATTTCAACACAGACTGTTTTATTGTATGATTCTCAGGGAAAAAAAAAAATAAAAGAATAGAAGAAACAAGGTATAGAGTGATTGAAAATAATTTCTAAACTAGCAATTCAAATTTGTTTGAATTTATTTCATAAAATTGCTTCTGTCTTGTTCAGTGCAAAACTCTTTAAACAAAACTCAGAAAATATTTTCTCTAACAGTGAAACAATTTTTTTTCCCATGAAAATGGTGCTTAAACTGAAACACTTCTGCAAAGAAATAGGAATCTCAAAACAACCCAGCTCAATCTACACCCTTCTTTGTTTTTGAATACTCCTAAAATAAACAAAAAATGTGTAAATATGTTTCCAAACTGTCATGGTTTTGTGATTTTTGGTTTTCAGTATTCCACGTCATAACATCACGTGGGGCACTGGGAGTTTAACAGTTTGCAGTCACAAAGAGGAGATAGATAGAACTCCTGGCAAGGTCACCTGATGCACTCTTCTTAGTAGGCTCTCTTCCCGTCTCCCTGCTGCTCAACTGGACTGCGCATCTCACCTCAGCATTGCGGTGAGGCCTATCCACCTTTTGAACATTCTCTCTCATTATATTTGATTTATTAGCTTCAATTCTAATTATATTGTATTATGGTGTGTTATCTTGCATTCCGATACTATATTTAGTAAATTAGTTTGTTTCTCCTCAAATCGTTGCCGCTGTTTTTAATTATTTTGGGGTCCCCTGTTCCCTTTTTCTGGAGGTGTGGAATTTGTGAAATCCCTCTGCCCTGCTAGTCACGGAACTGGGCCGAACCTGCTCGTAAACCATTGACATTCTTGGTGGAGAATTCAGGCAAGAGCTGCTTATCAGTTTTTAGAATGAAAATCTCTGCTCTCAGAGAGCTTAGTTGGGAAAGTTTATCTCTTTCACAGGTGCTCACTGAAAACTTGACCTTGAAAGTCCAGACGTACTGCCAATAGTCTGGGATATTTGTAAACTTTGAACACTGCTATCTTGCTTCTGTAAAGAGAGAAAAAAAAATGATTCTGCTTTCTCTTTTAAACCTGTTTGCAGAGGGAGCTGCTAATTTCACAGAACTTGTGATTTTTAAGCAGGCTCCCAGTCTCTCCTTTGAATCCTTTATGCAGTTTCTGAATGCTCATCTGATCACATTGTCAGTCTCCCTAAATGTACTGTTCATCATTTCAGTCAGTATTTGTACATATTATATTTTGAAGAAGCCCTCCCCAAAACCAGAGAATACTGAGTGGCAGTGTGTGTGGAGCACCTTGGGAGAGATTTTAGACAGATGGACATCTTCAGTGCCATGGAACTTTACTCCTGAACACCTGAAAGACCCTGAGAGCTTAAACAGATATTTGAGACAGGAATGTTGCAGCTCAGGCAGATCTGAGGAGGCAGATCTGTGGGGCCTGGCTAATGCTTATTGGGCCTTATTCAATAGTATCCCAGAGAGGGAGAGAGTTTGTCAAATTGAGAGTGTCTGAGAGCTGAAAGGGAGAGTCTCAGGGAGACTCCAGGTCCAGAGAGAGAGTCTCCAAGGCAAGACAGAGAATCTCCAGGTTGAGAATCTCCTAGCCAGGAGAGAGAATCTCAAAACCTGGCAAGAGTGTCTCTGAGCTGACAAAGAAAGTCTTCAAGCTGAAGGGGAAATTCTCTGAGCTGAGAGAAGGAATCTCCAATCTTAATGAGACGCCTTCGAATCCGAGTGAGACTCCTTCAATCCAAAGTTGACACACTCCAATCTGAACGGAACACCCTCCAAACTCAGTGAGACACTCTCCAATCTGAAATAAATACTCTCATAATCAAACAAAACAGACTCTGTGCGGAGCTAGAGGGTGAGAGCATCTGAACTGACCAACCTGATCAAATACAGGAGGCACAACAATTGATGTCAGTCGCCCCTGTAAGAGAATGGAAAATGAAACGAATCTCGACTCAGTTAGAACGGAAAAAAGAGGAGGAAAGAGGTCCAGAGGAATTGCTGCAAGATCCAGGAGAAATACCTCTGAATCCAGGGGAGGGGCCCCGCAGTAAGACCATGGTTACCAATGCCTATAAGGGCAATAAGAAGTCCTGAAAGAGTAAGAGGTGAGCAAGATATCGTTACCTTTGATGATTGATCTCTGAAAATGAATGAAATTCGAAGTCTGAGAAAAGACTTCTCACGTCACCCAAATGAGCCTATTGCCACTTGGTTACTTCGATGTTGGGACAATGGGGCCAACAGTGTGTGGCTAGATAGTAAAGAAGCTCGGCAACTGGGTGGCATTGCTAGGGACTCAGCCATTGACAGAGGCATTGGTACATGCCAGAACCAGGCCTTCACTCTCTGGAAGCGGATGTTGTTAGCTGTAAAAGAAAGATACCCCTTCAAAGACGATCTGATGCCTGAGAAAAAGAAATGGACTGATGGAAATAGGCATCCATTATTTGAGAGAATATGCTGTGGTGAAAATGCTAAATAGTCCCAACTTCCTGATGAGCCAGACCAAGAGCATGATCCTGAGAGAGTCAGGTGTGCACCAAACATGTGGCGTACATTCACAAAGACTTCACCAGAGAGGTACGCCAGTACATTTGCAGCAATGTGTGGCAGAGGGGAAAGAAGACCTCTTATAAATGAACTGATTAATAAACTTCAAGACTTTGAGTTACATTTAAGCCCTCTACGAGCTTGTGTTTCAGCCATCGTAAAGGTAGCTGAAAAGCTGAACAGAATAGAGAACAAACAAGAAGATATAATAGGCAAACTGTCTACCGTGCCTATTGGTGATGGACCATAGTGGTAACAAATACATGCAGTGGGGAACGGAATTCCCAAAACAGCCTACTTGGGGGCTGATCAACTTGATTTCCTCCCAGCCGGTGTCATCCAATGTCTCAGCTGTCAAAAGAAGATGTCCTCCTGCTTGAGCAAGTGACAACAGTAAGACCATGTCACGTTTTGCCTTGTGGCATTAGCTACGTGAGCATGGAGAAGACATGAAGGAGTGGCACAAACAAACTACTCCTGCACTTCAAGCACGGGTAAAAGAATTACAAGACAAATCAACCACCAAGGTGAACTTCTCCAAAAAGGTGATTGCTCTAGTTGCTGCAGACAACAGAGGTAATGGATAGAGGGGCCCTGCCCCCAGCTGGGGCGGGGAAAGGGATAATAGAGTTTATTGGACTGTGTGGATTAGATGGCCTGGCACATCAGAACCACAGAAATATAAGGCCCTAGTGGACGCTGGTGCACAGTGCACTCTAATGCCCTCGAGTCATGAAGGGACAAAATCAATTTATATTCATGGAGTGACTGGGGGTTCCCAAGAGCTGTATCAACAGTTTGCAGGCTGGTTCGGCCCAGTTCCATGATGAGAGGGGTGGAGGGATCTGCAGATCCACACCTCCAGAAAAAAGGAAACAGGAGACCCCAAAATAATTAAAAAAAGTGGAACCGATCTGAGGAGAAACAAACGAATTTATTAAATATATTATCGGAATGCAAGATAACACGCTATAATACAATATAATCAGAACTGAAGCTAATACATCAAATATAATGAGAGAGAGAATGTCCGAAAGGTGGGTAGGCATCACCACAACGCTGAGGTGAGATGCGCAGTCCAGTTGAGCAGCACAGAGACCAAAGCAGGGCCCACGACGAAGGGCAGGTGAAAAAGAACGCATCAGGTGACCTTGCCAGGAGTTAAACCTCCTCTCCCTGATCACAAAGTCCCCTGGGGAATGTAGTTCTTCTTCTCTTCTGGACAGGCACCCAGAACTTGAGCATTAACAGTTAAACTCCCAGTGCCCCACATGATGTTATGATGTGGAATGCCAAAAACCAAATATCACAAAACCATGACAAGCTGACAATGTTGGAGGCTGAAATCAACTTCACTGGTAAAGACTGGCAAAGGCACCCTGTTGTGACTGGCCCAGGGGCTCCATGTATCCTTGGTATTGATTACCACACAAGGGGATATTTTAAGGATCCTGAAGGGTATTTATGGGCCTTTGGAATAGCTGCTGTAGACACAGAAGGTGTTAAGCAGTTATCTGTTTTGCCTGGCCTATCAGAAGATCTGTCTGTTGTGGGCTTGCCACAAGTGAAAGAGCAACAGGTACCGATTACTGCAAAAATGGTGCACAGGTGGCAGTACCGCACCAACAGGGATTCTTTGCTCCCCATTCAGAAGTTGATTCGTCAGCAAGAGAGCCAGGGAGTGATCAGCAAAACTCACTTGCCTTTTAACAGCCCCATATGGCCAGTGCGTAAAGCCAGTGGAGAATGGAGGCTCACAGTGGACTACCGTGACCTGAATGAAGTCACACGCCCATTGAGTGCTGCTGTGCCAGACATGTTAGAACTCCAATATGAACTGGAGTCAAAAGCACCCAAATGGTATGCCACCACTGACATTGCTAATGCCTTTTTCTCCATTCCTTTGGCCAAAGAATCTAGGCCACAGTTTGCTTTCATCTCGAGGGGCATTCAGTATACATGGAATCCTTTGCCCCAGGGGTGGAAACACAGCCCAACCATTTCCTATGGGTTGATCCAAGCTGCACTGGAACAGGGAGGTGCTCCTGAGCACTTACAGTACATTGATGACATCACTGTGTGGGGCAACACAGCAAAGGAAGTTTTTGAGAAAGGAGAGCAAATAATCCAGATCCTTCTCCTTGCTGGTTTTGCTACTATGTGAAGCAAAGTGAAGGGACCTGCCCAGGAAATTCAGTTCCTAGGCATAAAGTGGCAAGATGGCTGTTATCACATCCCGACAGATGTGATCGACAAAATCACTGCCACGTTTCCGCCCACTAATAAGCAAGAGACACAATCACTTCTGGGCGTAGTGGGTTTTTGGAGAATTCATGTTCCAAACTGCAGCCTCATTGTAAGCTGCCTTTATCATTTAACACAAATGTAGAATGAGTTTACATGGGGCCCTGAGCAGCAGCAGGCTTTCGAGCAGATTAAGCAGGAGATAGCCTGTGCCGTGGCCCGTGACTTTTTTTACTGTTCAGCATAATGTTATATTTTATGGAATACTATTTTGGTCACTTTGGATCAGCTGTCCTGATTCTGCCTCCTCTCGGCTTCTTATCCTACTCAGTGGTAGGACAGCATGAGAAGTAGAAAAATCTTAATTTAATGTAAACACCACTCTGCAACAACTAAAACATCAGTGTGTTAATTTTAGTTGTTTGATAAGATTATACACGTGTTTCTCATTTTGCAACATTCTTTAGTGTGTTTCTCACTAATAAATGCAAATCCAGTATCTCCCATTAGTTCACTATACAAATGATATCAACATAATTTTTATCTGCTCTTCCGTGTTATTAATGAGATACAGTTAAAATGACAAAATCATAGTTTGCTCAAAGTGAACAAATATAAAGAGGAAATACATGTAGCAGTCTGAATAGCAGCAAACAATTTTTGAATTGAAATACACATCTCATATAGCATCAACACACATTTGCAACTGCCTTGTTTAATACTTGGATAATACTCTGTTATTATATATCACTTTCTAGCTCATTCTTCCTGCTATTTTTTTCTTTGATGTACTTCTGTTACTTAGACACATGAACTGTAAGTTACACAACACTGTTTCATAAATATTAACAAATGAATAAATAGTATAATAAAATAATTGTTGGTTTTAAAAGAATCATGTATCTCAAGGTGACAGATTTGTTACATATAATACATATATAATCTGCTGTGTATAATTTTTTTTTTTTTTAATGAATTGTAGACTTCAAAGGACACAAAGCAAGTTCTATGTTTCTCAATGGAATTAAAGAGATAAAATGTAAAATTTGATTATTTGAAATTATTCTTTAAGAACATTTAAGAAGGATTAGAAATAAACAGAAGATTAATTATACAGAACTAATTTCCATTTCAGAGATGCTGGGTTATCTCTTAATGCTCCCAATATTGAATCACATTTTTTATTTTCTTCTGAAAAGAGCTGTAATATTGTTAATAATATTAAATTCAGTATCAATAGTAATGCACACTGAACAGTTGCAGCATAGTATCTATCTCTGAAAAACAATCACTGAGGCTCTGCTTTGGTTTAACACAGAAAACAGCCAAACATTGCACAGCCTTTTATTCACTCCCTGCCTGGTAGTGGGATGGAAGAGGTAACTGGGAAGTAAAAAAGGACAAGAATTTGTGGGATGAGATAAAAACTATTTACTAAGACAGAAAAGTAAGAGAGGAATAACTGTAATGATAGTAATTATGTATATAATATCTACATGTTATATACATATATTTACGAAACAAATGATGCACAGAGCAATTTCCTACCCCTGCCAACCTGCTATCTGACCAGACAGTGCTTGAGCAGTGGATACAGCCCTAACCAACTACCCTGAGTTTTGGAGGTTTTTTATCACAAAATATAATATAGTATAGAATATCCCTTTGGTCAGTTTAGGTCAGCTGGCTTGATTTTGTCTCCTTATAGCTCCTTGTGCCCTGCCAGCCCCTTTGCTGGCAGGACGTTACAAAAATCTAAAAAACTGAAACATTCCTGGCTCTGTATGGCACTGCAGAGCAGCAACTGTAATGTTGGTATTTTACTAACAGTGTTTTTCTCCTGAAGTGAAAACAGCATTATATCAGGCACCATGAGGAATATCAACTCTGTCTCAGGTGAAATCTGGACAAGCTGGAAAGCAGAATGTACTACTGCCATGGACAACCAATTTGTTCACATCTTCATAACAAACAAACATTTTTTGTGTGTGTTTAAGTGTAATGTCTATTTCAGAGTTTGCTCAGTGGGCATTGTTGGAAAAAAGTTGCCTCTGCCTTTTTTATACCTTCCCCCAGTCAGGTATTTATAGAGTGACAGTTTCCCTCTTTTCCATACCAGTCCAGCTCTGTCTATCTCTCTTTGACCCCAACTCTTTGGAACAGAGAAATAAATTAGAAAAGGACAAAAAGAAGAATGTTAGTGTTTCCCTTTATGTAATCTCTTATTTGCAGCGAAGCTATAGCTTCTGCTTGGCAATTTATATTTGTGTTTTGGCCTGTGTACCTACTCTGACTCTTTCTTACATGTAGCAATCCTTGATCTGTTGTAAAGAGCTGAAAGTTTCATAGAATCATAGAATCATAGAATTACTCAGATCAGAAGGCACCTCAAGGATCATGAAGTCCAACCGCAGCCTAACCCTAGTACCCTAACTCTAACAACTCTCTGCTAAATCGTATCTCCGAGCACCACATCCAAATGGCTCTTAAACAGATCCAGGGACGGTGACTTAACCACCTCCCTGGGGAGCCTATTCCAATGTTTAACCACCCTTTCTGTAAAGAAGTGTTTCCTAATGTCCAACCTAAACTTACCTTGGCGCAACTTGAGTCCATTTCCCATCGTCTTGTCACCTGCCACCAGTGAGAAGAGACCTACCCTGCTCTCATTGTAGGCACCTTTCAAGTACTGGAAGAGAGTAATAAGGTCTCCTCTCAGCCACCTCTTCCCCACACTAAACAGCCCCAGGTCCCTCAACCTCTCCTCGTAGGGCTGATTTTCCAAGCCCTTCACAAGCCTCATTGCCCTTCTCTGGACCTGCTCCAGTACTTCCAGGTCCTTTCTGTACTGAGGTGCCCAAAGCTGAACACAGTACTTGAGGTGAGGCCTCACCAATGTCAAGTACAGGGGCAGGATGACTTCCCTAGTCCTGCTCACCACACCATTCCTGATACAAGCTAGGATGCCATTGGCCTCCTTGGTCACCAGGGCACACTGCTGGCTCATGTTCAGCCGACTGTCTATCAGAACACTCCCTTTCCATCAGGCAGCTTTCCAGCCACACCTCCCCAACCCTGTAGGGTTGCCTGGGGTTGTTGTGACCAAAATGCAGGATCCGACACTTGGCCCTATTGAAACTCATGCCGTTAACCTTGGCCCATCGATCCGGTCTGTACAGGTTCCTCTGCAGTGCCCTTCTCCCCTCTGGCAGATCAACACTCCCTCCCAGCTTGGTGTCATCTGCAAACTTACTGAGGGTGCACTCAATCCCCTCATCAAGATCATCAATGAAGATGTTGAACAGAAGCGGCCCCAGTACTGAGCCTTGGGAGACACCACTCGTGACCGGCCGCCAACTAGATCCAACTCCATTGACCACGACTCTTTGAGCTTGGCCATCCAGCCAGTGCTTCACCCAGCAGAGCGTATACCCATTCAGACCATGGGCAGCCAGCTTCTCCACGAGAATGTTATGAGGGACTGTATCAAAGGCCTGTTTTCCTTAAACAGGCTTCTCTTTAGTTTGTATTCCCACTAGACTCACTGATAACACTCACCAGTACTCCTGCATGCGGCCCACTTAACAAGAACAAAAGTACTTCCACAATTTGAGGTGAATCTACCTGATTCTCTGTGTCCTGTTCCCATTTGAACTGTAATTCTACAATCCTCAAAGAAGTTGGTCCAGAAGCCAGTGACTGTGCCTGAAGCAGGATATACTCACATATTCTCCCACTAGAATGTTTGATTCATGAGAGAAAATATTTTAACAATGACAGCTGCAGATGGAAACATTAGGTATACCTTCCATGCCTGAGAACCTTTCCTCTTGAGCTGAACTAATCCGCCTGCTGCCTTTCCTTGGGACAGGTTCTTCTAGCACCTGTCAGGTGACCTTAAGAAGTGCTTTGCAAGCTGGGAAAAGACTGAAACTGTAAGTCTAATCACCATACACTGCAGATGAACTCAGTTTCTTAAAGCAGAAAAGCTTCCTCCTCTTTTTTTCCGAGGGAAAAAAAAAAATAAGCTTCTACTAAGTCTTTTGAATTTGCAAGGCATATCTGTGTTAAAATTGATACCCTGCACAAAGAGATGTTGTAAATATGAAAGCCCATCAATATTGGCTACTTTTGGAAATATTTTGTCATTGGAATCTTAATGTGAAATAATTTTGCTTTACTAAGAACAGTTAGACCAATATTTTAAAGAAAATTATATAAAAACAAATAAATCACTTATATCTATGTTGGGATCCAGTTCTGTAAAATGACCCTGTTGTTCACAGTATAATTTTTAGTAGGCTGAGACTTTAAGAAGAAGATTCAATTCACTCAGGAACGGAACTGGCCAAGTAAAATTTTTTTTCTTCATTGATTACAGAAAGTGATTGTATTTTAACACAGATGCTTTAGTCAATTAAAACAGTTGAATCTCACAAAAAAAAAAAAAAGTCCAATTTTAACTATCCATTTTTATAGATCTATAAATGACATCACTATAAATTGCATTAAGTGAAAGTCGTTTAGTTAATTTCAGACACTAAGTTGTAGACATTGACAAAGATCAATGGAAAATCAGACTCAGGTTACTGTTCACATTCAATAGTTTTGTTCCAATAAGTGTATATGGCCTTAAAATTGGTGCACAATTTTAATTAAATGATTATATATATACACTAAATGGTATCTAAAACTTAAATAAAAACAAAGGAGTTCTTAAAAACACTTCGTGCAATTCTAGTCCAGAGAATAATCAATATTATTACTTGATAATAGCAAAGTTTATGCTTTCATAAGGATTTATCTTTTTGTTCATATTTTTAAAAACTGTGTCTTTGTGTAGCAGCCATGTTTTGTGGTCTTTATGTGAAATTGTGTTATTTTTCTCTGAGGAGAAAAATAACAGAAAAAGAGTTAATAACAGGAAAGAATTGAGTTCTGCTTTATGACAGTGATGCTATTTTTCCTGAAATTTATTAAATACAGTAGTTAAGACAAAAATATTGATTACTCAAGTAGCTGGTGTTAAAAATTAGAGAACGGATGAGCCTTTTTTTTTTTTTTTTTTTTTTTATTACCAACCATTTTAACTATTTTCACTAAAATTCAAACTCTTCTCAGGGTTAGATGTTACTCAGAGGGAAGGGAAGGGAAGGGAAGTCTTTCATTCACAGACTTCTATAGTTCTAGCTTGATAAGTAATATTGTTCTCTAGCCCTCTCTTAATGAAAAACAAAAGAAACAAAGGTTAAGAAAATTTGATACTGCTAGAAAGTTTGCCACGTTTTGGTTTCTTGTATGTTTCCCAAGTGATATTGCTGCATAACATAAGAAGATGAATCCTAATGAATAACAATGCTTTCATTCTGAAAAATCTATCTTCCAAACAGATATATATTTTTTTTCCTAAGCAGGTGAAAATTGTAACCTCCTGAACCGTATTTAAAAGACCTACATTTCAAAGGAGAGAACTTTTATTGAAACATACAAGAATCCATATTTCAAAGTAACAAAAGGTCACAGAAGCCCTAGAGAGGAATGAGAGTATAACTGGGGAAAAATATATATAAAACTGCTACTATAATTGTAAGGGAAATACATATTAAAATAAGCATACATTTAAAAATCTTACCTGTTATCCACTATACTCTTAAACAGTGAAAGAATTTTCAAGCATGTGTTGTCTTAAACTCATAAAATTTTTACACAAATAAGGGTAAAAAATTAGTTTTGTTTGTTCATAATCAAAATAATATACAAAGAACCTTACTAGTTTGTATTTCTAAGTAAATCAACATTTTTCCACCTGCTTTATTTTGAAGAAGTTTCATTGGCTGATTTCAAGTGTTGACACAGAGAACAGTATGTTGGCAAATAGCCCATGTGACTCTGTTTCCCAATCCACTTCCTGGAACTTACTGCAATTTCTGTTCTTAGTGATATTTTCCCTAATCTGTTTACTCCTCCGACCAGGCCATCTGACCATGTCTCGTTCCAGTTTGTAGGAGGGAGAAAGAGGTTCTTTGATATCTTTATACCTGGCATGAGACTAAGAAACAACGGTTCAAATATTGGTTTGACCAGTTTATTACAAATCTTAATCAGGGAGATGTGGGAGGACAGATGCTATTATGAATTAGGGTAATGGGAAAAGAAACAAGGGTGATAGAAAAGATAGGAAAGAAGAAGAAAGGAGTCTTTATAGGAAGCAAGAAGGAGATAGTCACCACCATGGATCCAGTGTGGTTCGTAGTTCAGTCACTGATCTTCAGTAGTGGTGGGCCGTCAGGCCTTGCTGTTCTGTTGACAACGAAGGTGACCATGGCGATGATGGCCCCTTTTCAATGGTAGTATCAACTTATTTATAAGTCCAAAGTGGTCAAATCAGCTCTCTTTGGAGTGACAGCTCAAATCCAAAGTGGTTGAGTCAGCTCTCCTTGGAGTGGCAGCTTCTGGCTCTGGGATTTCAGCAAAAACTCCTTTGTTCCCATCTTCCGGGCCTTGCCAGTAGATAAGAGGGAGCAGGGATGCCCACCTGCATCCTGTTTTTCACAGGACATGATGGTATCATTCCCCAGTTTTCCCATACCTAGCTGGAGCTATTTAGTCACAGGCCAGATCTTCTACCAGTAAACACTCTTGAGCGCTCTCTTCTGGAGGCAAGCAACTGTAAAGGAAGGTGCTTTGAAATGTCCACAAAGTGATGTTGATTGTCACACGGTAGCACCCACTACTTGCCTCCTCAATAAATCAATCAGAGTCTTATCATAAGAAATACCTCAGGAAGCAAGCTTTGAGCCAAAAAACAAAGGATTTTCACAGGCCAGCACCTATTGACATCCATCATTAATTAACGACTTAAATCTAGATTGAGCTAGTGCTTATTTATTCATACCTTGCTTAGGAATCTGATATTCTTAAGACCTAGAAACTGGAAATGCAGCAGTGCTGAGAACAGTTAGTTTCCTGATGTCCAAAAAGATAGATTTCTGAACCTTTATGTATTTTTTTGAGATTGTATGACTTTCTGAGCCATCTGAAACAAATTTCATAGGATATTGGAATTAATATACTGTATGGGATTAAACTGTCCAAATGTAGATGCTGCTGTTATCTACAATGTTTGTCTACTTGGTGTGTAGCCATGAACCTGAATTTTCTTTCTAACAATATTCTTAGGAATTTATCTTAATATCCTACAATAGATATTAAAATTCAATCAATTAAGTCACATCATGAAAGTATCTTTTCAAGCTTGATGTGACCAGCTCATATGCAAAGTGCAGTTCTGAAAATGTATTTAGGTAGGAAAACATGTATAGCTCTGATGGTCTGCTTTAAAGACTCAAATACATAATTCTAAATTTCATAAGGAAATAATGAAGTTCAAATAGGAACACTGTTACTGCAAAAAGAAAACTCAGTGACAATGAATAAATTGTTTCTCAGAACAGCACTGCATGAAGCTTTGATAAATACAGTGAAATAAGTAATACATGAGAATGTATTATCCAATATCCCACAGTACTAGACTGAGGAACTATTCTTTGTTTTTATTTCCCACCCTTTCCTATTATCTTTAATCTACAGTAAGCACTAGCAGTTACAGTGAGCTTTAAACACATTGCAGTGAAACACAGTAAAATATGTGAGGCCTTACATTTCATTAGTTCCAACTAATAGGGTCCAAATAGATAACAGTTTTTGTTTCCTAGAAACTCATTAAGTAAAACAAAACAAAACAAACAAAAAACAAAACAACCAACAAAAAACTTAAGAATTTGTACAAAAATGTATTTGAACTGAGTGGATAATCTCTTGGACATCTATATTAAAATCTTTTACTAGCAGCTGAGATAAACATTTTATGTGTATTTCCCTGACAAATAAATAAATAAATAAAATAAAATAAAATAAAATCTTTATTGATCTGTTAATATGTATCATTTCTCACACTTGAATAAAACAGAAGTTTTCAAAGGCTATGCCTTCTCCAAACAAAATTATTCAACCACTGAACATCAAAAACTAAGTAATTACTATTAGAAATGCTATCTAGTGAATAGCTTGTGAAATTCATGTAGGTCATTGTCTTAGGTTAAGACAGTATTTCACTATTTTAAAATTTTGTCAAAACTGTAGGCAGTAGAAGTAAACATTTACAGTTGCTTATGTGTGTTCATATAAATATACATGCAGTAATATATATGTTTTTCCTAAACTAAAATTGGTAATGCAAAAGAGACTGGGGGGAGGAGAACAACAACAACAGAAGAAAAAACTGTAAAACTTCATTAATGAAGACAGTGACATAAAAGTGAACCTTTATGACATCTCACTTTAAAGACAAACAAAGTTAAAAGCTTTTAAGATACTGTAGAATTATTCAGATTGTTCTTTGAGCAAGACGATGTTCAGCAGAGTTGTATTTGTTAAATTCTTTAATTACTTCCCTTAACTCATGGATAATGTCTTTAGTTCTTAATTAACCTCTGCTCTAAGCAAGTCTGTCAACAAGAAACTGATTAAAACCCATTGCCATATCTTTTACTTAGGATTTAAGAGGATGAATAATCACAAGGAAGAAAAAAATTACAGATATGAGGAAAGAAGAAAAAAATTACAGATATGAGGAAAAAAAAATAGGACAGATGCTAAGGTGCAATAGAACAAGAAACCTGACAGTATATCTTTCTGAATAATGCATGTTTGGCGTTTGTATTTTCATCTAGAGAAACATAACAGAGAATGAGAAACATCCTCCTGTCAGCCAGAAATAATCTTAGGGAAAATGAAAGAAAGTTCTGTATGTACGGCTGAACATTTTTTCCTAGACTATTTTTATTATGGAGGAGTTACAAGCTGCTTGTTTCGGAACATGGTAACACCCTCACTAGAACATAAAAATTTGACATCTGAAAACAGAGGTCTGATTTTTTTTTGAATACAAGTTTTACAGAGATGCAGCTACCACTACATTCATTCTAGCTGATCCCAAGATACATCAATATCTTGAAGTATCATTCAGTGTTTACTTTATTAGCAATTGCAAGTGAGTCTGCTGGGATCTTCTTGTGTTACATTCAGTTAAGAAACAAACGTGTTTTGTAAAGGTATTAAGGAAATAAGTTTCAGACCAAGCACCATAGGTAAATGCCAGTTCTAATAATGGAACATAAGACAGAGATGCATGCAAATATTAGGCAAAATTTTAATAGCGAAGGTAATATTAAGCATTTTTTCACCCTTTGTCCATTTAAACTGCTGTCTGTATTGACACGTCCCGTTTCAATTTATCTTAAATTATGTACTCAAACAGTAATTTGAAACAGTTACTAATAATGTGTCCAAGATGCACAGAAAGAAAATACATTCTTCTGTTTCTTATTTGCAGATGTATTTTTCATGATGCTGATACAAAACAGTGAGATTAATGCACTGCCTATTGACATATGCTTTTAGTTAGCAATGTGATCTTGAACTTAATGAAAAAAGTAGAAAATCTTTACAATAATAAAAATGCATAAATGTCTAAGTTCTTTAAGGCTATTTCCAAGAACTATTCACTCAGTATATATATTTTACTTACAGTATCATTATTTCAGTGTTGTATACATTTATCCTTCAGCAATTCTACATTAAAAATCCATGAGAGCATAAATACATTAGGATCATCTTTCAATAACTGTAGTACTTTAGAAGGAAAAGCATTCAGATGGAAACTTTCCAAGGCACACACAATTGATTTTATTGTCTGCAACATACTGGTTTATCAGTAAATCTCAATTTGACACAAGAATTGCAAAAATCAAGAGTAAAAAGAGAAAAAAAAGTCTTGGAATGTTCTGTGGCAGACAGGGAAACAGGAATCAAGGGTGGATTTACAAAGCTTCATAGAAATTTAATAATGGTCATGATTTATTAGCAGAGAACAGAGAAACAAACATTAAAATTTGCAGCAGCTTACATACTGTTTGCAATAAAATCCTATGCAAACTAATCTAATCACATTGTTACACCATTTGAAGTACACACTTGATTTCATCAGTCTTCTATCATTTACATGTAAACAGGTCTTCCAATTCTAGACAAGCGTATGTCTTAGGGTAGCACAGGTTTGAGTATTTCTTAAATATTTATGTCTTCCTGAAACCTTGTTCTTCTGTGAAGCTGAAGCTTTCTCTAAACTGGATTTTTCATGTTTTAGTCAAACAACCATTGTTTTGGGTCTCCCTCTACCCCCTCACCTTGGAAAAATAAGTAAGTAAGTAAGTAAGTAAGTAAGTAAATAAATAAATAAATAAATGGGCTTACGCTGGTATTCAGGGAGACATATATTTCAAAGAGAATAGAGACAAAGCATTCAGTTCCTGGATTCTATGAAGAGTTTTTAATTATTCTGTTGCGGAACAGAATGCAAAGAAAATTAATGTAATGGATATCTGAGTCTGGGCTTTCTTTGATTTCTTTGATTTTTGTAGTAAAGTTAGGTTTTAGACAGATATTGTTTGTACTGAGATTTGTTATTATTTCAGTTATGTCTTACCTGAAGATACTGATGATGGCTATTCTCCTTTTTTCTTTTCTTCTCCTTTCTTCCTTTCAATTCTTTTAATAAACAAACGTGAACAATTCCTTAAACTAATTTAATTTATATATTTTTATTTTACTTCCACAGAAGAAAAAGGTCCATAATTACAAAGCTAAAACTCTTCCAAAACTTTTTTTATCTTTCACTCCTAAGGCTGCGCTTAGTATATTATCACAATTCACAGTTCTAGAATTGTACTATTGGACCTTATTTAGGTAAGGGAAGTGGTGTTCAAAACCAAATGATTTGATTTATGTCCACATTTGTAGACTGATTTCTCAAAATCTCCCCCAAAAATATGAGGAGTTCTTGTGTGAATTATCAGTACTTACACAGCCTTTGCACAATCTAAGAGAAAAAGAAGACCGAGGGAGGATCTGATTAATATTTTCAAATGTCTAAAGGGGGATGGGAGGCAAATGGATGAGGCCAAGTTCTTCTTGGTGGTGCATAGTAACAGGACAAGGAGTAATGGCCTAGACCTTGAATATAGGAAGTTCTGTACAAACATGGTGAAGAACTTCTTCATGGTGAGGGTGATGGAGTACTGGAACAGGTTGCCCAGAGAAGTTGTGTAGTCTCCTTTTATGGAGATATCCAAGACCTATCTGGATGCCTATCTGTGCAACAAATTGTAGAGAACCTGCTTTCGCACAAGAGTTGGACTCAATGATCTCCTGAGGTGTCTTCCAACCTCTGTAATTCTGTGATTCCATGTGATTCTTCTCAGCATTGATAAGGCACGTCTTAAGTTCTGCATTCCATTTTGGGTTCCCCAGAATAAAAAGAGGCAAGGAACCACTGCACAGTGAGTAAAATAAAGGGATCACAAAGATGTTTAAGAGACATGAGCATCTTTCATATAAAGTAAAAGTGAGAAAGCTGGAGTTGTTCAGCCTGGAGAAGAGAAGGCTCCAGGTGATTTTTATCAGCATGCATAAATATTGGATGGAAGGTACTAGGAGGATGGAGCCAGGCTCTTAGAGATATCCAGTGACTGGACAAAAGTCAACAAGAATATACTGATATTCAGAACATTTGTAATCATAAGAAAGAAAGAAAAAAAGCCATTGTTCTATAGTTCTGTGATTTGTGATTATTCCACAAATGGTAACTTATTTAAAAAAAAAAAAAAAAAAAAAAAAAAATTATAAAGGGGAAAAAAAAAAAAAAAGAGCAAAAGCAAGGAGAAAAGGAAAAGGAAAAGAGAAGAAGAAAAAATGGCAAAGCTATGTGCTATGCATCTTTTAACTTAAATTATACTCTGGAAAATTCATATCAACAGCTTTCAATTTATTGAAAAATGCACAAGATTCATTCTTCTAAACATCATCTTAGGCAGTGTGGGCAGTCTTCTTGTTGATCCAAAATATTATGTGTCATATCTATGAACCTGATTCTCATGTATAGAATATCTTACATCTCAGAACAGTGTCTATGTTTAGACAACTTAGTTTCTTTCTAATATGCTTGTGTTGGAAACTTGAAATTTTTTCTTAAATGGGAATGAACAAGAAGACTTAGTAGCAATAAAAAAAAAAAAAAAGGAATACTTACCTGAAGTAAAAAATTGAAGCTCGCAGTGTCCTTGATCTCTAAGTTTGTGTGAAGGGGTGTAGACAGAATAAATCGCAATCCTTTTAAAACTGATGACAGCAAAAAGACAGAAGTGATTTGTGAGCCTGACAGGTTTGGAATCCTTTTACCAAAGATTAAGCATAAAATATTTAAAGGGGAAAAATAAAAAAAGAAAGAAAGAAAAAATAAAAAGAAAAGGGAGAGAGATTTTACATACTTTGTAGTTATCTCATGTTCTAGGAAGTCAGGAATTTTGCCTGTTGAATCTTCCATGAAAAGAACTGAGCTCTCACAATGTCACTTAAGTCTATCATTTAAACAAAATGCTAATTAAGAAAAACCTGAGCTTAGCTGCAACTGCCCTTTTTTGTTGTTGTTGTTGTTTTTTCCCTTCAAATCTGGCTGTGAAATAGAAATTACTCAACATGATTGTTTGGAATGGTAGGAGCAAATGAACTACACATAGATTTTATTTATTTATTTATTTATTTATTTATTTATTAACTCTTAAAATGTCTTGAAGGATTATGACAGGTTCTAAAGGAACTGAGTTCTACAAAATTTATAAAGCAAAGCAAACTGTCTGCCTGCTTACCATTCTCCCCATGACTCCTCCAGAATCTTAGCCTTTAAAAATAGAATTCATTCTTTAAGTGCTTCTGCATTTTACATATACTAGGGAAAAAAGGTTCTTTTTTTTTTTTTTTAAGGCATGTAAATCACTTTTAAAATGGTAAAAAAGCAGACTGATGAGAGGAAAATTACTTTTATGAAGGTAGAATAATAATCAAAGGCTAGGCAAGGGAAAGAATAAATACATGGCAGAAATCTGTTGTGTCTAAAAGTACCTACTGCAGTGATAAGCTTTAAAGAAAGCAGCACCATTGGAAGTGATTTTAAGTACTTCTTCAAAAAGCCTAGATTTCTGAGGCTTGACCAAGGTTTAATAGAACAGAAACATCATTGACACAAAAGGGATTATTACTAGCTTTGTAATTCTTTTTTATATTGAAAACCTGAGAGGGGGTGGGGGAGAGGGGAAAGTCTTCATATCCTCTATTATGTTCAGCTTTGGAGGACAATCCTTGGTCATATGTTCTTTTCTTGGAAAATTGCTGTAATAGGATCACCCATTGTGACTGTCCTTCAGACAAACAAAATAACTTTTGGAGTACAGGAATAAAGAAAAGGTTTCAAGAGCCTTGTGAGATAAAGATACTAGAGTCTCAAGTGGTTCTTTGTGGAATAATGGGCAAAATGTAATGCCTCTGCTATCTATATCATGATGTTTTCTAAATCCCATTGAGTACATTCAGGTGAAATGAATTAACGGTAGTTAGCTGTTACTAATGCTGGAATTCACTACCCTTTGCCCATTTATGATCTAAGTCTAGTTTTAAATACTTTTCTAGCATTCATATAGAATTAATGTAGATATAGGTTTTCCTAAATAGCAATTTACTCTACTTGTCCTAAAAAGCAGGCAAAGAAAGAATAGCGATGATGAAACAATGATGCGAAGGTACAATATATATTGTACTCTGAAATACATTAAAAGGAGAAAGGAAATTTCCTGTGAGGAATTTATTGAAAAGGAGATATATGCTACTACCTAATCTAAATTCACATTATAGACCTAGTGGTGCAACACAGCGTTAGGCTTACTCTGTATGGATAGATGTAAATAATCTCCCTTTGGAAGCAGAAAGTGCCTGTTTGAACTAATCCAAAGGCAGTACAGTAAGTGTGAATATTCAGTAGTACATAAGTCACTCCAAAAGTAATGCTTTCTCTTTATTTCCATGGAAACTATGGAAACTCCATGGAATTCTCTAACTCCAGTATAATGTTAGAAAGAGGCATTCCTTTTAATTCACAATATGTACTTTACAAATAAAGCACATTCTCTTGGAGTTTAGGTTCTGCATTTAAACAGTGAAGACATATGTATGCAATACATTGGCATACATATTCATTCTTTTCCAAAAAGACACTGTTACACACTAATGTCCCTCTGGGCATGCACAGTGATAGCTTTCGGAATCTTTGCTCCCTTACTTCATAATCATGACAATAGTTTTCAGGTTCCTACCAGTGCTCGCTGGCCAACATTTTAGATGTTTTTCCCCAGTCTGGCAAATTTCCATTCCTTGCTAGGCCATAATGAACAACTTTCTATCTTGGTGCACTACAATGCAAAATAAATAATGTGAAACCCAAGAAAAAAATCCTTTTACCTGGTGGATGCAAAGGCAAATGTAGTCTATTATGACTTCTGTGCTCCAGAGAAGCAAGGATCTTACAGAAAAACAAAATCGTTCACATACCAAACAATATTAAACTGGAAAGTTTTAGAACTAGTACACATAAGTTCTTTTTTTCTTAACTAATACATCTGTCCTTAAATAATATATAGAACCCTATTGCTGAACCCACCTCATAGAATAGCTTGAGTTGGATGGAGCTTAAAGATTATATAGTTTGATAAACTTTGCCTTCAGGGGCAGTGTTGTCACCCACTGTTAGGTTTCCAGAGCCGCATCCAACCTGTTCTTGTCTTGTCTCCAGTGTCCATGGTTTACGGGCTGGTTTGGCTCCATTCCATGACTAGCAGGGTGGAGGGATTTCACAAAATCCGTGCCTTCGGAAAAGGGAAACAGGGGACTCCAAAATAATTGAAAACAGCGGCAATGATCTGAGGAGAAACAAATAATTACTAAATATAGTATCGGAATGCAAGATAACACACTATAATACAATATAATTAGAATTGAAGCCAATTAGTCAAATATAATGAGAGAATGTCCAAAAGGTGGATAGGCCTCACCACAAAGCTGAGGTGAGATGTGCAGTCCAGTTGAGCAGCACGGAGACAGGAAGAGAGCTGATGAAGAAGAGCGGATGAAGAAGAGCGTATCCGGTGACCTTGCCAGGAGTTCTATCTCCTCTCTGTGACCGCAAAGTCCTCTGGGGAATGTAGTTCTTTTTCTCTTCTGGGCAGGTACCCAGGACTTGAGCATTAACAGTTAAACTCCCAGTGCCCCACATGATGTTATGATGTGGAATACCAAAAACCAAAAATCACAAAACCACGACACTTCAGTGACAGAGCATCCATAGCTTCTTTATACGTGTTCCACTGCTTCACCACCCTGCGAGCGAAGAATTTCCTAATGTACCCTAAATCTCCTCTCTTTTCATTTTAAACTCCTCCTCCTTATCCTGTCAATGTATAAGAATAATATAATAAGAAATGTATTTCTTATAAGATTTCTTATAATAAAAAGATTTCTTATAACACATGCCTGTATAAGAAATTTGTCTTCATCTTATCTATATGCCCTCATTTAAATACTGAAAGGCCTCAATGAGGTCTCCCTGAAGCTTTTCAATCTCCTGTTTGAACAAGCCCATCTTCTTCAGACTTTCTTCAGAGGAGAGGTGTGCCAATACTCTGATCATCTTTGTGGCCCCCTATGTACTATACCATATCGTCATAGCAATATATTGTCAACGTATGTCAATGTATTAACTGAATTAATTTTGACAGAGGGAAAGATAGGTGTTTTATTACCTTTTAACATTAAGATACATCAATTTAAAAAAAGGGATTTCTGTTTTCAGGAAATTACAATAGAAAAAAAGATAGTGACTGCAATTATATATATATATATATAATTATATGTAAGTATATATGGATGTACATATATATGCATATTTGCCAGATCATATCTAGTATGAGGTCATTCCATGGATATAAATGCAAGCTTGATTTTCTCAGCATAACTCAGGAGGCATAGTGGAGAACCAGCCTCTAGAGGAGGCTTTTTTTTTCTTCTGCTAATTCATATCCAGAACATATCACCAAAATATATGCTGAAGAGATCAATGCTGCATAAAACTTGGAAAAATAAATTACTACTGTTATTGTTAGTTGTCAACAGACCACCACAACCTTGAATGACTCACCACTACTGAAGATCAGCACCAGCATCACTCAGTCAAGGAATGGTGAATCACACTGTTTTGCTGTGTTTTTATATCTGTCTTTTCCCATTTTCTGTTTTTGTTTTTGTTTTCCTCTTTCACTCTTTTACTCTTTCACTTTTATTCTTTCAGTCTTTGCAGTAACCACTGCCTAATATTGCCTTATGTGTAATGCTTACTAATCATGATTAGCAAATTAGCCAATTTTACCTTCAAGTAGAATATTAGTTGTTAAGAAAGCAATAAATTGATGTGCATTATTCCTCTGAGTTTTGCATGACCCTGTTGCGGTAGTGACCCCTGCTGACCAGGAGAGGCACTACTCAGGAGATAGATTCGCTTCCTCAGAACCCTCTGAGTGGGATAAGATGCCATCTAATACAACTTAATAGATGAAATTTTGGGAGAGAACTCAAATTATTTTTACATATAGAAGATTTCAAGTAGCAGAAATATGATGGAATTATGGGACTAATAAATATGAACTTGCTTTAAAATACTCATTTCTGTCACATATCAGTGTAGGTAAATAAAACATTTCTCTAGAACTTAGCTATTTTTCATAGCTATTTTTGTATGTAAAGTATGAACTCTGTGAATAGTTTTACATAATGAAGTGTTGTGAAAAAAAGATATGTGCTAGTGTAGAATAAGCTAGTTTCAGGTTTTGGAGATAATTAAGCAATGTTAGAGTACTATTGCGCATTCCAGCTAATAGACTCTGCTTATTTAACTGTGATACGTGGGATAAAGGCCGTTGTATTGCTAATGAGCGGTAAAGCTCAACAGTAACTTGAATTGGATGTAAATACCCACAAGGGTCCTAGCCCTTACATGTAACCAGTATTGGTTGCGAGGCAAAACTATTGTGTTGTGCAGGTGAAAAAGGCTCTCAGCACCTACAATAAAGGTTCTTTGTTCTGCACCAGCGAAGGAATCCACACCTCTTTCGCCACACCCGCAAGGGAGCTTGATGCTCTCTTGCAACAAATGGCACCCGAACAGGGACACGAGAAAGAGAACGAACAGGGACAGGAGTAAGAGAACAAACAGGGGTAAGAACAAACAGGGACCTGAAACTTAATTTGAATTTGAAGACTGACCAGTCTGGAGCACATTGAGATAAACACAGAGCATGTTGAGAGAAACATGGGTGCATTGAGAGAAACACAATAAACCTGTACCTGAGCATGTTGAGAGAAACATGGAGCACACTGAGATAAACGTGGGTGCATTGAGATGAACACGGGTGCGTTGAGAGAAACGTGGCAACATGAGGATTCATCATCCCCAACTGCTCTGATTGCCTTTCGCTGGACGAAGATAAGAGACTGTGTTATCATGCGAAATAATATGACCTTGGAACAAAAGAGTGTCCTACTTACTTTTAAAATCATTCTTAAAAAATGGGGAAAGACAGTGTCCACTGTTTTTTTTTTTGTTGTTGTTGTTGTTTTTGTTTGTTTGTTTGTTTGTTTTTTACAGGAAATGCTTGTATGGGCTACCAAGAGTGTCCCTGCGATCACAAATAAGACAATTTACTATCCTGAAGTATGGGACAGGATCAGGGTGAGACTATGGGATGCTGCAACTAAGGGTGCTAAGACAGTGTTTGGATTGCTCCAGACTTGAAGAAAGATTTTTGAAGTCCTAAACAGCCACTTCAGATCTCAATCTGATACTCCCAGTCTGCCTGAGGGCAAGAGGGCGGCTAGTGGCTCTACAGATCAGCTCGCAATGCCATCCACTCCCCGGTTACCACCATCGGATGGGATTTTTACTACTTCCCCTCCTGAGGATCCCAGCTGCCCTTTTGATCCTGGCCCCATAGACCCTGAAGAAGAGACAAATTTGTCCACTTCTGATCTATGTGACGCATGCACAGCTGTTTGGAGGGAGGCTAGGAAAGCCAGAGATACAGATATTTTGAAAGTCTTCCCTGTTATCATAGCCCTGGATTAAGAGCCACGTTGAGAAATGTTATTGTATAATGTCCTTCAGGACTTGTGACACACAGTCATACCCATGCCCCCATGTAAAATACTGGCAGGCACTTGTATTGCTCAATTGATTTATTCTCATGCACAGCCAGTGCCAGCTGCGCCCATGAAAAGGGGTGCTGAAGGGTTTGGATCAACGGAGACCCCCACAGAAGTTTGATGTTTTAGGAATTTTAATGCTGTTGACTTATAAGATGTTTTTTCACCATCTCTCTGGACTCCCACAGCGCTCCTAGGTTTGCTTTTTCCATCCCCTCTGTAAAGCGTCAGCACCAACCCAGTGGATGGTAGTACCTCAGAGTATGAAAAACAGCCTGTACAGCCAGTACAGATAATGGCCCGGGATATATATCCCAGAAAGTATTACAGTATTACAAGACAAGCCATAGTTGAGTATACCCATAGCATCCTTAAAACTATGCTACTTAAGCAAAAAAGAGGGAATGAAGAAGGCACTTCCAGCAGGAAGGCTTGCTAAAACTACGCATGTATTGAACTTTTAAAATCAAGGATATGAATACGAAGGACAACCAATAGCCCTCATTTTGTTTCAGGTAATGAGGAAAAAGTAAATATTCATGGAAAAACTATGATACTAGTAAAGAATCTGGAGTCAGGTCAATGGGAAGGCCCATTCCCGCTTATAACTTGGAGGAGAGGAAGAATCCTTAGGATAAACTGACTGGTTATTGTCACTGTCTTTGTGGTTATTCAATGTTTATGGTATATGAAAGTGTAAATGTTTATGGTATATGGAAATGTAATTGTTAACAGCATACAGAAGTGTAAATGTCAATGCTATATAGAACTGGAATTATTAATGGTACATGGTATCAAGTGTAATTGAGGGTATGAATAGTGGAATTGTGAAAAACAAACAAAAAAATAACAACAAAAAACAGTAAAGAGGTTAAGGAAGAACAGTGAGTTAGAAATAATGTTTGTGATCTGCTCTAGCAAAAGCAGATAAGATCTGGCAACAGAATACATCCTCTGCACTGCTCTTCCCCCCATGGCTTGTAATCAGGGGGTAAACAAAGTGTTACTTGTGAATTGGGACAAAAACGAAAAATTAGAAACAAGAACAGCCTTTATCTGCAGAGATGCAGGAAACTTGATATCCCAGTGTTTGCACGGAAGCCTTACGAGAAAGGAGCTGAGAGCAGAACTCTGGGACCCAGAGATCTCCTCAGGAAGAGATGAAAAAGGAGGGGCAGGCAGGGTACAGGAGGGTTCCGCCCTCATTGAATAGAAAAGCAGTTAGTGCAAAAAGCAGCACTGGATTTGTTAACAGATACAAGAACAATTAAGGGTGGAGAAAATTAAGCTAGGGAAGGAATTGCAGCAAAGTGTGGAATTTTAGTAAATGCTGGAGCATCTTCTTCGGTGTTAAATACTTCTCTAACTCCAGTAAGTGATGAATTTGTAACCATAATGGAAGCCACTGGGCAAAAGTGAGGTTTACTTTCTTAAGCCTTTACAATTTACTACAGGTAAACAGGTAGGCATACACAAATTTTTCTACATGCCAAATTCATCAAAACCTTTACTAGGGCAGGATGTACTAGAACAACTGAAAATGGAAATAAAGTTTAAAGGAAAATGGGAATTTAAGGTAAAAGAACAGTTAATAGAGATGTTTAGTTTAGCATTAATCATTAGCTGTGCTGGGACCAGAACATAGACGAAGTAAATGATTAAGTTTATCCTGGGGTGTGGGTAGTAGAAACCCCAAGTAGGGCTAAGAATGCAGCACTGGTAGCACTCAGAATAAAGCAGGGAGCTCAGCTGGTTCGGATTAAACAGTACTCCCTCAAATTCGAAGACATGGATGACCTGATAGCTACCAAAACAAAGGAGGTAACATAGACATATAAAATAGACAATTAGTTTACTAAACTTTCTAAGACTCAGTGGCTGTCGAGTTTCTCCACGGAAAGCCCAGGTGGCATGGCCTGTTTGAGTTATGAGTTAGGAACCTATTTGAGTTATGAAATTGCTGCTGGTTCCCAAACCCTCAGGAACAGTGAGGAAGGAACCTCAAACAGCTAAGGAGCTCCAGACTTTCCTAAGGATAATGAGGTGGTGCCACCTACAGCTGTGAAATACTGATAAAATGCCTCCATGTCTGCTGAACTTGTTTACACCTCCAAAGGTCTTTTGCTAGTCAGAGTGTACAGATTAATGGAATTGAAGTAAGGGACCTGGACAAATTAGTCAAGGAGGCTTGGAAAGTATATAGAAACAGGGGTTGTAATGAAAGAAAGAAACTGGAAGGAAGAGTAGCCGTTGCACTAAGGCAGGACCTGAAAGAGCCCAGGATGAGTTTTGCCCCAATGGACTGAATGCAGTGCGCTCACAGCAGGGAAAGGATGTTTATTTTCTGGTGAATACAGGTGCCTCTCTGTGCTGCATCAAGAATTACTACTCATAGATGATTTTTGTAGTGGTGGGAGCTGCTGTTCAGCAGAAGAAAGCTTACTAATTAAATAAAAAATGGAACTAAGGGTAATGCAAGAAACAATGGCAGTAAGCGACTATAGCTGTAAATAACTTCCTGTGAGTATTTGGTTTTGTAGAGAGATCTAATTTAGTGGTTTGTTCTATTTTGTGAGCAGGTATTCAACCTAGGCTCTGTATCACGCGCTGGCCATGCAGATGTGGATAGATAGTTACGGCTCTCAGAAGAGAAGAACCATATACTACATACCCCAAAGAACTTTGCATTATTTGTGTTTCCATTTTCCATTCAGAGGGAAAAGATGAAAAGCTGTTTGCAAATTACTTTCTCCCCTTTTGACTGTCTAGCTCATCCTTGTTGTGGGTTCCACCTCATCACAGCACTAGAGTAAGGCCTTCAGCTTTTGGACACTCTCATTTTATTTAATTTATTAGCTTCAATTCTAATTATATTGTATTATATTGTATTACAGTACGTTATCTTGCATTCTGATGTCTTAGTAAATTAGTAAATTTGTTTCTCCTCAGATCATTGTCTCTGTTTTGTTTTCAGGCCCATCTCTGTACCCTTTTCCCCATTTTCCCTTTCCCGGGGCGTGGGTCTGTGGTCCCCCTGCCCTGCTAGTCATGGAACCAGGCAGAACCAGCCCGTAAACTATTGACTGTACACTACAGCTCAGGCAGCCTACAATCCTGATGCCACCAATGAGTTCATTGGCATCAATGAGCAATACGGGTCTAATATTGCATCTCTCCTAGTGGGGCCGTCTATTTCTTGACTCAGGAAATTATCCCCAGTGCATTCCAGAAGCCTCCAGGTTTGCCTGCATCTCTCCATGCTACCTTTACAGCAGGTGTTTGGGTGATTGAAGTCCCCCAGCAGGATGAGCACCTGCAATCACAGTGCCTCTTGAGCTGGAGTTAGAAGGTCTCATCAACAGGCACCACTTGATCGGGTGGCCTGCAGTAGACACCAGTCACAAGGCTCCTTTTGTTACCTTAATCTCTGTCACCTCCAGGCCTTCAGCTTCTGACTGTTCTTTAGAGAAAACTATTCACATTTTATTCCTTTCCTGATGTAGATAGCAATACATCCTTCCCTTCTTCCTTGCCTTTGCCTTTTGAACAACTTGTAGCTATCAATAGCCACATTCCTACGTCATGGGGATCATTGCATCAGGTTTCAGTGACAACAACTATATCATGGTTTTCAAGCATCAAGTAGCTTTCAGCTTCTCCTTTTTATTTCCCAAGCTGCATGTGTTGGTGTAGAGGTACTTCAGCTGGATAGCTTAAAGAATGGAGAAAGTTCAGAGTCCTTTCTCTTAATTGTCATATGGTTAGCTTTATGTTCCCCAATGTTTTGCCCTCTCCCACCATCTGACATAAGAAGGCTGAGTTTGAATACAACTGAAAGGAAAAAAAGAGGAGTGATACAGATAAAGAAAAATCACAGGAAAAAAAAAAGAAAAAAAAAGTTATACCCTCAAGGAATACAATATTTTATTTATTTTTGATTGTGAGATTTATTTTTACCTTCTTAAATTTAATGCATACTTATTTGTTGTTGCTCTGCATTGTCAGCTGAGAAGAATCCACAAGACATATAGCTCCAGGCAGCCTATTGGATCTCCTTGAACATTCTCATTTCCCTACATTAAGGCCAAGTGCCATCCTGGGAAAATAACCTGTTGAATGGAATTGTTATGAAGTGCTTTCCTGTCTTACATTTCTGTCACATTCCCTCATAAATGATATCAACTATTGCAATAGTTTACCTGTGATAATTCTTGAAGGAAGCAGAAGTATATAACTGAATGACATCTTATTTTTGTTGAGTCATTTAATTTAGGATTCTTGGCAGTAATGAGCATAATGTTTCTTAAGCTGTATGTCTACAGCTGAAGATAAAATACAAAGACAGAGAAGTTAATAGAGATCTCATCTTAAATTTGTAAACATGAATTATCAGGTTTTGCATAATTTGAGGTTTAATAATAACTTGCTCATTAATCTCTACTTTTTCAGTTATCTTAAATTTTGAAGGATGTGCTTCTTTGCAAAGCAGCCATTAAAAGAAAACAAAAAATATAGAAGTTTGCATTTGATAGAAAAGAAAAAGAAAAAAATATAAATACTATATATACTTTATTAGAGATTTTTCTACTAGCATCAAACAACGCTGTAGGTAAATAAAAGCTCTTTCTGAAACCATTTGAAATGTGAGAATTTTATTCCCTTTAGAAAACCATTAATTAAAATAATAAAATATAGTGACATTCCTTTTTTTAACATAAGTAATTTTTAAAGCTCTGCTGAATAACAAAAAACAATTCTTTACAATTAAAACATGCAGAGAATTTCAGTGTCAATATGTAGTCTATTATGTTGCATTTTATGTGTTCTCCATACTGGAACTAGAAGCTCTAGAGAAATAATTGTATTTCAGATCTCTGAATCAAATGAAACACACAGTTTTCATGCCACTGTTGCTAGTTCATGGCATGCAATGTTATAAAGACTAAAATGGCTTACAGCTGAAAACTCAACGCTGGTGTAATTTTGTCATAGGTTTTGTATTTGAATTTGATTAAGTTGTTTATGTCAGATTGATGGGGGATTTGACTGCAAGGTGAGTTTTAGATCAGTCTGCAGTTTATTTACTATTCATTATGTTTTTATTCATTTGTTTGAATTCGTTTGTTCCATTCATCCAAAGCAGTGTTCAAAACTGCTGTGTCTTTGATGATCAATCACATACAACAAACAGTAACTGTTTACTGTTAATAGTTCAAGGACAACTGTCAGCAGTTAGTAAGTTTGATATACCTGCTTCATCTTTGACTTAATTACCTCGGATATTCCAGTTTTTGCCCACATGTGCATGAGTTCATATAAGTTCGAACTTCATATTTCTTCTGATCTGATGTCAGGATTTAGCATACCATATTTCATCTTGTCCTTCAGCAAAGCATTGCCTATGTGTACTTTGTATCTTCCTATTGAGAACTTTTGGTAAGTAGAATTCATAATATCTGTAAGTCTATAGGTCCCAATGAAAGGCATCACAGAGCCCTGAGGGAATTGGTGAGATTGTATTCGGAGTGGTGGTCAATAACTCAATAATCAGTTAGAGATTGGTGACAAACGGTGTCTCTCAGGGTTCAGTATTGGGATTAGTTCCCTTCAATATCTTGATCAATGGTATAAACAGTGGGATCAAACGTACACTCAGCAAGCTTGTGGATGACAACAGGCTGTGTGGTGCAGTCAACACGGTCAAGGGATGGGATGTTATTCACAGACACCTAGACACGCTTAAGCAGGTGAACCTTATAAAGTGCAACGAATCCAAGTTCAAGGTCTTGCACCTGGGTCATAGCAACCCTCATTATCAGTACAACCAAGAGGGTGTAAAGATAGACCACTGCCCTGCTGAACAGGACTTGAGAGTGCCTGTGGATGGCAAGCTGGACATGAGCCAACAATGTGCCCTCACAGACAGGAAAGCCAGCTGCATCTTGGGCTGCATCAATATAAGCTTGGTCAGCAAGTCAAGAGAGGTGATCTTGACCCCCCCCCCAGTATCCAGAGAAGGATCACAAAATGGTCCAAGGGATGAAATAATGAAATACCTCCCTATGTGGACAAGCTGAAATACATGCTGCTGTTCAGTCTGAGGACGAGAAGGCTCCAGGAAGACATGATAGTGGCCTATCAGTATCTAATGAGGGACTGTAAAAATGAAGGGAATAGAGTCTTTGGCAGGGTCTGTTGTGATAAGATGAGGATAAATGGGGATAAAAGAGGGGAAATTTAGATAGGACATAAGGAAGAAACTTTTCAAAAACGAAAGTGGTGAGCACTAGAACAGGCTGCCCAGAGAAGCGGTAAATGCCCCATTGTCATGTTTTTCCATAGGTGTTCCATATCATGACACCATGCAATGAACAGATGGAATTGAGATGGCTGCTAAGGAACTACAGTTCCCAAAGTGCTCCATTTCTTCTCCCTTGGCTTCACGGATGAAAGTGATATGGTCTTCTCTCTCTTATCTTTTTCTGCTCTACCTGAGCTTGTCATAAGGCTAAGAGATACTTTCTCTTTTCTGTTTGTGTGTCTTATTACTCATGATTCCTTTTTTATTGTATTATATCACATTCCTTTAACATTTTTAGTAAAATATCTTTCTCCTTATCTCAGTCAGTGAACTCCTCCTTCTCACTTATCTCTGGTTTCCCATGGGGAAAGGGGCAGGGTTAGCCCCCTTGTCACAGGCAAAAGGCCTTCAGCTGGCAACACTCATTCCAGGGGACATTCAAAGTCAGGCTGATCATGACTCTGAGCAACTTGATTCATTCAGGGGATTTGGACCAGAGGACGTTTAAAGGTCCCTTCCAACTCAAATGATTCTATAATTCCGTGAATATGAGGCCAGGCTAGCTCTTGCATTAAGCAGAGAAATCTTATTGTTCTTGCAAGGTGCAACTAACTTCTTCATATCTGAATTCAGCATAGAATTCAGTTCTCATATTACAATCCTTAAACTTCTCAAATAAGTAAAATAGGGAATTAGTGGCTTAAACAGTATGTTCATCCAAAAAAGCTTGAATCATGTAATACAGAATGCCAAAAAGCCTTTTTTGTTTGTTTTTCTAGAATTTCCTATTTCACCTATCCACTTCTGACCTGGGAGGTTTTTCCAACTCTGTTTTGTGGTTTTATTTTCTGTTCCAGATTTTTTTTGTTGTACAGACAGACACACACATCCTCCTGCATCCATCAATCTTTTCTTTCTTTTATGACTTGTTTCCTTAAGTAACTAGACTAAGTCAAAATTAAATGGATTTTGATTCAGAATTATGATGCATTTTGCAATGTTCCAGTTCTTCTTTGTATGTAAAATTAATGAGGCTTACTACAAAAATATTTGGTTTGGGGTAGAAGGGGTATTCAATATCGTAAAGAATTTTTCCATATATTTTTTCCAGAATGTTCTAATTTCACAAAAGAATGCATTCTTCATATGAATAATTACTGTTAAGAATTTTTTACATGATTAACTCAAGAGTATTAGAATTAAGCCTTAGTGCTGGACTTTATAATTGCTGCTCCATTTGCAGGTATCAAGTGTCTGCTATTTCCAGTTTGAGAGTAATAGTAATCTTCAAGCCTTCAAAACAAAGCAAACAAAATATCTACAAAATTTTACTTTTTTTCAGTCATCTCTACGGTGATTACACTGAATCCTCAATTCTACATCTTCAGTATAGTACTATTATCATTATTTGAACAGCTGTTACATAATTATAGCACAAATAACAAAACAGCTGATGCTTTACTAATGGCAAAAAATTCAACAGAGAAATAGAATCAAGGAAAAATAACCATGACTTCAAATCAGGAAAAAAATGTCAGGCTTAGCTTAAGATTCTTCACAGCTCTAATTATGGAAGTGACTGTGGTTACAAAGTTTTATTTTTAATGAAAATTATATAAAAAACAACAATACTGTTATATTTAAACTAATAGCACTAAGAAGAAGGACAGGAAGAAAAGGAAAAAATCATTAAAAATGCAATGTAAAGTTTATTATGAATCAAGTAGAAAAATAGGACAAATTTTCTCTTTAGTTGTTCTTAAAGAAGTGATCAATAGTATTTTCAGTTCATCATCTAACGATCGTATTAATCATCTGATTAACAGATTCCGTTCTATAATGATCTTCAATGGGATACCTAGATTGTTGTATTGCTAAGAAGGCTTTCTTTTGCTTTCATTTTTGCTCTTGATTTCAGACAAAACAATGGAAGCAATTAGAACTCTGAGAAATAATGAATTTGAATCAAGATACAAATCCAGATCAGTTGCAGATGATCACCCTCCCACCACAACAAATCTGTGATTTATTGTGTGTCTGGCCTTTTGTTTTATTTTCAAGGATATATGATTCAAGGCCTGATCATTCATTTTATTAAAAGTGGAGACACACAGTTCTTCTCTTTGAAAACAAATCGCTCTGGGGGCTGAAGTCCTCAGAGAATTCCAAGTGATTTTCTCAACATATCTGAGATTAGTGTATTGTATACAGAACTGCAAACTCTCCTGCAGGGAAATATGATACTTAAGCAGTGACTAGACAGCTTGCAAAATGTACACTTCCTCATACTGGGACAGAGAATCACAGAGAAAATATATGAAGGAAAATTACAAGTATGTAAGACATGTCAGGATCTATCTGTCTGAGATCCTAGCAACTTTAATATAGAAACATACTCCTTATGCCTATATTAGAGAGTAGATTGTCTCTTTATATTGTATGAGGATCTCGTCATGTTGAATATCTGCAACTTGCCCAAGAAGGCAGTGCCCTTTCTTATGGGTAAATAGAACAAAGCACTAATTTGTTTTGCCAGCTTTTGACCATTTCTTTCACCTCCACAGATACGTCATGTTTTGCAGGTAATATTTCCCCAGGATCTGATAGTCCATTACATACACTAACTGGTTAGTGTAACAGTTTTCTATCTGTCCATTTTTTTCTTATTTCAGCACAGGAAACATTTTTGTGACCAATTGCAGTAGTGCAATCTATGCTTCTTTGCCATCACTAAATCCAAGAGGAATTAATATTTTAATATTTAACTGGATTTTCATAGGATAATCTTTTAGGCCTCTGTGATTTGACCACAATTTAGATTTGGTTGGCCACTTCTTGCCATGTCAATATAAATAGCTATAGTCAGGGTACTTATCTGTAATTCTAGGACCATGCATGTCAGTAATCTTCAAGAAGGAATATGTGTCAGATATGAAAGAATGATTTTTTAGTGCAGTCATACAACACAGGTACACTCCAGCCACTATGGATGCTCAGTACATTATCTACTGCCTTTGACAGGATAATTTTCAGGTCACAAAATAATGCATAATACATGTATCTTTGCAACAGCTCTGAACAAAATAACTCATCTCCTTCTTTTGTTCATTTTTGAAATGAAAATGCAGAGCAGTAAAATAGCTTTTTAATAACATAGCATGTTTTTTCCCTTTCCTCGTATGTTACTCATTGCATCCATGCTCTTCATAATAGGTGTATACATAGGTGTATACATAGATAATTCATTTGCTAGATGACTGCTCTTAAGAGAGTTGCAGTCAATGGTTCATTGCCAAGTGGAGACGGATGACAAGTGGAAGTTCTCAGGGATCGATGCTGGGACAGGTGCTGTTTAACATGTTTGTAGGCAGCATGAACAATGGAATCAAGCACACCCTCAGCAAGTCTGCAGATGATACCAAGCTGAGTCATACTTTATATCAAAAGCTAGGGGAAGGGGATGCAATCCAGAGGAGCCTGGACAGGCTTGAGAGGTGGGCCCATCCCAACCTCATGAAGTTCAAGAGGGCCAAGTGCAAGGTCCTGCACTAGGTCGGGGCAATCTCAAGCACAGATACCGGTTAGGCAGAGAATGGCTTGAGAGCAGCCCTGAGGAGAAGGATTTGGGATTGTTGGTTGATGAAAGAATCAACATGAGCCAGCAATATGTTCTTGCAGTCCAGCAAGCCAACCATATCCTGGGTTGCATCAAGAGAAGCGTGACCAGTGGGTTGAGGGAGATGATTCTGCCCCTCTACTTTACTCTCATGAGGCCCCACCTGCAGTACTGCATCCAGTTCTGGGTCCCCCAACATAAGATAGATGTGAAGTCATTGGAATGGATCCAGAGGAGGGCCACAACAAATATCAGAGGGCTAAAGTACCTCCCCTACAAGGACAGGCTGAGAGAGCTGGGGCTGTTCAGCTTGGAGAAGAGAAGGCTCCAAGGAGGTTTTATAGTGGTCTTCTGGTACCTGAAGGGGGCCTACAGGAAAGGTGGAGGGAGACTTTTTATAAGGGCAGGTAGTGACAGGACAAGGGGAAATGTCTTTAAACTGAAAGAGGGTAAATTTGGACTAGATATTAAGAAGAAATTCTTTACTGTGAGGGTGATGAAACACTGAAACAGGTTGCCCAGAGAGGTTGTGAATGTCCTCTCTCTGGAATCATTCAAATCCAGACTATATGGGGCTTCGAGCAGCCTGGTCTAGTGGGAAGTGTCCCTACCTATAGTAGGGGGGTGGAATTAGATGATCTTAAAGGTCCCTTCCAATCCAAACCATTCCATGATTCCATGGTTTGATTGTTTATTTTTCTGTTTTATTTGTTTGTTGTTTATGTTTTTGTTTTTGTGGCTTGTGAACTCAATAAATAATATGAACTTGAAGGCTGAAAATGTTATTCCAAACATTTCATACACTTTCATATCTGAAAACACTCAGAAAATACTCTGTTTCACTGTATGATTTTTTTTTCCTTTTTCATAACAACAAATACCTCACTTTAAAGGAAATGGGTTGTTTCATTTTTAATGCAACTTGACATTTGTGACAGGAAAAGTTAATGACATTGTAAAACAGCTTTCAAGTTCAAAGACTAAGATAGACACATGCATGTTACACAGCTTTGAACTCTTCAAGAGATGAGAAGAAATTATTTATAGTGTCATATGAATGCAAATAGATATATCTAGTATGAAAAGGGAGACACTCTCAAATGGTAATTACAGTTAGAATAATCTGCTTTCATTGCCCGAATATATCCTCCTTATTTCTTAATATCTGAGCTGACCATTTCAATGCAAACTTTCACTTACCCTACTCTAACTCAGTCATCTGGCCTTAACAAAACTGTAGGAATCTATGGAGTAATTCATAGGTTCACTTAGTACACGGGTATACAGCAGTGTAAGCTTTTTTCATTATATATTTATCCAGAGAGAAAAATCTTAGCATCTATCTGTCTTCCTCCTCATGCTCTTCCCCTGCTCTGGCATCAATCCTTCCCATGATATGCAGCTCTTCATGGACTGTTCCAAAGGGAGTTCTTCCCTCAGGTTGCAGTTCGAGATCTGCACCAGTATGAAACCATACCATAGGTGCTTTCCTTACAGAAAAAAGTGCTCCAATGTGTGTCTCTATTGGGCCATTATTCCTACCCATAAACTTGCTCTCCTTGTGAGCTGAAATGCCTGCTAGGATCTTGTTCCTACAGGGGCTCTATATAAACAATATCTTCCTTTGGGGTGCATCTACTGACGTGCAGAATCAACTCTATAACTACAAAGTAGTTATAAAAGAAGGTATGTTTAAATCAGTGCTGTGCACTGGGTGCAAGGGGGATCGTTCCTCCTAACTTGCACACTGTCAAGAAAAATCATGCTACAGATATAGGCCAAACTAATACACAATCAATAATTCTCCTGGAATTTGTATACATATTCATTACACCCACTGGAGTTTATTAGCATGCAGACCCTCCCGTCTTGCACATGCATAGTGGATCATGGGATGAAGATTTGTTGTCTTCCTCACAAAGGCTTCTGACCCTTCTTGCTGTGAACTTCTGACCTTGCAGGGAGGCATCCCCCCAAACCAGTTTCTTCTTCCCCTATGGACATCTAATCACCTCCCTGCCAAATGTCCTCGGGCTGTTCTCAAACACTTATCTTTATGGCTTTCATCCCCCTCACTATCCCAGCCCCAGTGTCTGCCATTCCTTCTTTTCTAACGAGCTCTACATTCTTGCTTCTATAAACTATCTCTAACTATTCCCCTTCACCCGTCTTACTCTCCATCACTGTGAAGCATTCTTGCCTTTTCACTTTCACTTATGGGGCCCTTCTCACCTTTCACTACCTTTTGTTTTTGAAGTTTGGTATTCTCCATAGGTTTGGTATTCTCCATAGGTTGCACTTAGACAACCTGCTACACCGTGAGCTTCTCCAGGGGAATCTCTGCTCTGACACCTAAAGCATTTCCTCCTCATTTCTTTGCTACCATGTAATCTGCAGAGTTCTCTCAACCTTTTTTTCTTTTTTTCTTTTTTTTTTTCCCCACTCCTAACAACTCTTGCACATCAGTAGCTCTTGCTACTTTATCTCAAGAAGTTCAGTGAGCTACAGAGAAGCAATAGTTTCATAAATGACTTAAAATATTACTGATAATTTTACCGAGAATATATTAATAGCCAGTTTGGCATTCTTTTTTTTTTTTTAGGATTCTTTTTTAGTCTTTCTTAAATTTTTAGCCTTTCTTAAATATGTCAGTACAGAGGTGCAACCAATATCACTCATTGGCTTAGCTTTGTCCAGGGTTTCTTTTGGGGTCATGTGGAACTAGCTGTTTGACATGGGAGCATCTCTTGGTCTCTTATCTCAGAGGTCATTCCTGCTGCTCCCCTTCTACCAAAACCTTGTCACATAAGCTGAGTACAGACTATCGTTGCAGTTTATAAAATTACACATATATCTTTGAAGATTTCCAGTCTGTTAGCTGCTCAGCCTCAGAAATGATTACACAGTCACTTGTAAGTTGTGAAGTTATAGATTGCGTAGTCAGTTATAAATGTGAAATCCTATTCTGCTCGTTAGAGGAATTTAATTCTGGACAAAGAAAACTGGTGCTGTAGAATGCTAACAGCAGAGAAGAGAAGCATTTTCATTGAAAGGAACTGAATGTTTTTGTGTCATCTGAATGTTTTTTGTGTCGAAAGAAAGAATACATTATAGAATAAACTTTGACATATCTTTACTGCTTTGTGATTGAAAAAGCATGAGGACTTTATTGAAAATGACACAGCCTTGATTAATTATTGATTTGGGCAAGTATAACAAAAGCCTACTGGACATAAGAGTGAATTACAAGTATATTAGAATGGCACATAATTGGCAGTGTCAATACAACCAGATGCTATAGTAATATACTGTATTTGGTAGAAGACAACTGCTTTTCACTGCAGAAAGTAATTACTTGTGGAATTACTGCTCCAATGTACTTTGAGTATTTGTCAACTCAGCTGCACATAGACTTCTATTTAAAAGAATGTTGGGTCAAGACCTATAGCCTTCCCTAGTTAGTGTTCTACAGCTTGGTTTGTCCCTAGGTATGGAAGTTGTTATTTAAATCTCCTAATTTGCAATGCATTGATTGAAGAAGAAAATTCAGATACAGTACATGAAGAGAATCAGAAAAAAAAAAGTTCTTAATTTAATTAATTAAGCAAATGAAGAAAAAAATGTTGTTTGGAAAATGAAAAAATGAAAACAATATGTTATTTTCAACTATTCATCAAATCTTTATTTAAAGTTACAGCTGCTTATTCTGGTTCCTGGATGACACAGATTTAAGGTTTACTTATCACACAACAATTGTTATACTATTTTCTTAAAGCATATTTTGTTTTCATCTTCACCTTCAATAGCTTAAATACATTTTTTTTTCAAATAATAAAACAACAAAAATAGTAATAGTAAAAAGTAAAAAAAAAAAAAACACAAACCTCTGTTCTTGATGTTTTCTTCCTTTTAGTATAGATGAAGTTAAATCAAGCCAGACTTGGGGACTCTGAAGTGACAACATATGGCTGGAAGCAATTTTCTTCCTGAATTTCTCTCTTATCTTGAAAGAAGTTGTTCTTGTGCTGCAAGGGGAAATTTTTTCAAGACTTCCAGCCTTATCAGGAAGTCTGAAATAACAGCTCTTAACAACTCTTAAATAAAATAGAAAATACAAACATGGAATAACAGAATGGCCAGGATTGGAAGAGTCATCAAGGATCATGAATCTCCAACCCCCCTACCACATGCAGGGCCACCAACCTTCCCATTTAATACTAGACCAGGCTGACCAGAGCCCATCCAATCTGGCCTTGAACACCTCTAGATCCACAATCTCTCTGTGTTCCAGCACTTCACCGCTCTCTCTGTAAAGAATTTCCCCCTGACATCCAACCTAAATCTTCTCTCCCTCAACTTCAAACCATTTCCCTGTGTCCTGCAGTTATCTACCTTTTCGAAGAGTTGATTCTCCTCCTCTTTGTAGGCGCCTTCCCCTTGTCCACCAATGCCATCACTCCATCATAGAAGGCCACCAGATTGGTTAGGAATGACCTTCTCTGGTGAAGCCATGCTGGCTGTCTCGAATCACACACTCACTCATACCTCATGTGATCAAGCATGTCTTCCAGGAGACATATGCTCCATGATCTTCCCAGGCACAGAGGTGAGACTCACCAGCCTGTAGCTCCTCGGGTCCTCCTTGCTCTCTGTCTTGTTAATGGGAGTGATGTGACCCTTCCTCCAGTCATCTGGGACCTCAACTGACAGCCATGACTTTTCAAATATGATGGAGAGCAGCTCAGCAACCATCTCAGTCAGCTCCTTCCGAACTCCGCGATGAATGCCATCCTGCCTCATAGACTTGTACACATTCAGTCTCATGAGGCGGTCTCGGACCTGCTCTGTCCTCACAGTGGGGGGGGGTGATTTACTTCCCCAATCCCCACCTAGAGGTTTAGGGATGCAGGGCTTAGGGACATGAGAATTACTGGAATCCTGGCCGCCATTGAAGACCAAGGCAAAGAACTCCTTCAGTACCTCAGCCTTCTCTTCTCTCGTTGAAGCCAGTTCTCCTTTTACATTTACCAAAGGAGGTACACTCGCCTTGGCCTGTCTTTTCTGGCCAACGTACCTGTAGAATGTCTTCCTATTGTTTTTCATGTCCCTCACCAAGTTCACCTGCGCCTTGGCTTTCCTGATCCCACATCTGCAAGTCCAGATGGCATCCCTGTATTCTTCCCAGGTGACACACCCTTGTTTCCAGAGCTTGTATGCACCTTTCTTTGTCCTCAGTGTGCCCAGCAGGTCCTTTCCAAGTCATACTGGTTTCCCACCTCCTCTGCCCGCTTTCTGATTCAGAGGAATGGAGAGCTCTTGAAGAATAGCCAGTTCTCCTCAACATCTTTGTTTTTAAAGACAGCATCCCTGGGGATCTTAGCCAACAGTCCACTGAACAGCTTAAAGAAGTTTGCTCTTCCAAAGTTCAGGGTCCTGAGGCCACTCTTTGCCTGGCCCACATCCGTCGAGATCATGAACTCATGAACCAGGGCGTGGTCACTGCAGCCCAAGCTGCCTCCAACCTTAACACCTTTAATGATCTCTTTCTCATTGGTGAGCAGCAGGTCCAGCAACACTTCACCTCTGGTCGGTCTGTCCAATACCTGAACCAGAAAGTTATCATCAATGGATTCCAGGAGCCTCTTGGACCTCTTGCAGCTCACCTCTTTCAGCTTCTGGCTGTGCAAGATGGCATCCAAGGTGAAGAAGGAGGCCATGCCACCAAAGACGTAAGCAAAGCCAAAGCATTGAAGGCCAAGAAGGCTGTCCTGAAGGGAGACCACAACCACAAGAAGAGGATCCGCACATTGCCTACCTTCAGGATTGCCCTGTGCTTGTGATAGCAGCCTAAATACCCCCAGATGAGTGCCCTGAGGAGAAACAAGCTGGACAATTATGCCGTTATCAAGTTCCCTTTGACCACAGAATCAGCAATGAAGAAGGTAGAGGATAGCAAACATGCTATTGAAGTCTCAATTTAAAAATAATAGTAATAATATAATATAATATAATAGTTGGTACCAGTCATACAAAATCACATATAAGTGTATTTACTACCTTAGGGAGTCAAACTCACATTTATTTTCTTGCAAAGGAGAGCCCTAAATACCAGGTAGTGAGTTTAAGGATAGTATGGAACAACCACTTTTTGCAATCACATGAAGTTAGTCCAAAAGATAACTGGTGAACCAGACATATAAAAAAAAAAAAAATCAACCCTGGCTCAGCTGAAACCAGAACAGCACTGTATCAATAACATTTTGAATATGTAAATATATGTATTCATACATAACAATGATAATAACATTTAATGCTTTACTAGTGGTAATCATGTAGTAACTTGCAGTATTAAAATATAAACTTGCTGCTAATATTTGTGAGAGGTAGATTGTGTTCTTGCAGTGGAAGTTTTCAGTATTTTCTGTATATAGCATAGGATAAGTAACCTTTTACAAAGAAAGCTTCTGAGCAGAGAAAAGTTGAGACTGGGGCATTCGACTTAGGTAGAATTGGCATATGCACTATAGTAAAGGAAAGACAGAATGAGTGAAAATATTGTCCTCCTATTGCTATAAAAAGTCCAGAACATACCCAAAGAGAATGGGTTGGTATCAGACATTGTATGGAAGTGTAACTGTATCTATGGAAGTGTAAACATAACTATGGAAGTGTAATGTAGCAACAGCATTGGAAGACTGTGAGCCTGAGATGCTCAACCAATGAGTGCCAGGAGAGGTTTTTCCTGCGTTGGACCCAGGGTGTATAGCGGAATGGATTTCACTGACTAGTTGTGGAATTTCTCCCTTATCAGTAGGGGGTGTGCACCCATTATTGCGCTAATGAATAAAGTGCTCTACACAGAGATTTTTGCCTGATTAGAAATTTTTGACCTTGAGTGTGTTTCTCACATACTGATCATTATTGCTGTTGAAATCTTGCTTTTCTGATGGTAATGTAGTAACTTGGAGGCCCTTTGGGTCACTATTACAAGACTTACTGAAGTCCCGTGTCCCTCTATAGAAGAAATTCAGGGATCTTCTTTAGCATCCAAATTGCACAAAATGTTGTGCCAATGTTGCTGTATTTCTTTGGATGACTAGGAGAGCTCAGGTCAGTCAACTTGTTCAAATCAAGCCAGTTTACCTGTGGTTTACAAGTACAAAGGAAATGGTGATAGCTATGGTGGTCCAAAGCTGTCTTGGGTATAGTGACCACAAAATGATTAAGTTCTCTATTCTTGGTGAAGTAAAATATTAGTAAGTTTACTTACAGTTTTTTAACCTTTCTTTTTATTGTAAATGCTAATTACAGTAGGCAGCATGTCAAAGGAGATTTTCAGTTAAAAAAGTATGAACTTAATCACACATTCTCACATCTGTTCTTGACTTCACGTTTTTCTAAATCTTTATGGAAAATTGTAAAAGCTAATCATCTTTTCACTGAAAAGCATTTCTAATAAACAATTTTAATTGCAAGTGACCCATGAGCTTTTATTTTAGTTGACTATTATTGTGTTGGGGACCCAAAAGGACCCTGATTGAAGAATGATCCTGGGATGGAACAAAGTATTCTGACAGTTTTAAGGGAAATTATATCTGTGGCGGTAGCAAATATCTTGTTTTTCAGAGAAAGTTGACCTTGGTAGTTTATTTTGTTTTTACAACAACTTGTTTTGCAAGCAAGTGTTCCACTTGGGCTCTGTATCAGATGTTGAACATGCAGCTGTGGCATGCAAGTGAAAAGAAGACTGCTGACCCTGGAGAGAATAAAAGCAGGAGAGAGGCTGTGGTGGGTGAGAGAGGAAAAGTGCACTTTAAAACAGTTTCTACCCTGCTGACACTACCTATCAAATACACTGCTGGTATTTTTCTTCTCCCTTTCCTTTTCAGAGTTTCACTGTCTCTCAGGATTCAGTAAGTAATAGTGTGCTTACTTGTTTAGGAAGCTTCTGCATGCTGCTTATTGGGATTATCTAAAATGGGTGTGTGAGTGTGTGTATACTGAATAGAACTCATAACCCTTTGTGTTGCTCTAATAGTTTGCTTGCCTCTGCTCCTGAGATAACCTGTCTCTGAGATCCAAACATACCCTGAAGCAACTATTCTGCTAAAAAAAACAAATAAGGAGAGTACTGAACTTTTTAAATGTGACTGTAGCTAGAACAGATACATTGCTTTAGTGAAAAAAAAAAAAAAAAAAAAAAAAAAAAAAAAAACCAACTTTTTCTGGGATGAAAAATCAGCTTATAATGAGATCTTAGAATCATAGAATGGCTGTAATGAGAGAAGGCATAGATGTCACCTAGTTCCAACACTCCTGCCATGGTCAGGGTTGCCACCCACTAGATCAGGCTTCCCAGGGTCCTACTCAAACTGGCACCGAACACTTCCAGGGTTGAGATATTCATAGCTTCTCTACGAAGCCTGTTCCAGTGCCTCTGAGTAAAGGAGGTGTTCCTAACACCTACTCTAAATCTCCCCTCTTTAAGTTCAGAACTGTTCTCCCTTGTCCTATAACTATCTACTTATGTAAAAATTCTTCTTCATCATGTTTATAATCTCCCTTTAAATATGGAAAGGCTGTGATGAGGACTCCCTGGAGAATTCTGTTCTCCAGGCTAAAAGCCCAGCTCCCTCAATCTTTCTTCATAGGAGTGATGTTCTGTTCCAGCTCTTGATCATCCTCACAATCCTGCTCCAACAGCTCTACACTGTTCTTAAGCTGGATGCAGTACTGCAGCTAGGTTCTCACAGGGGTTGAGTAGAGAGGAACAATCATACTTTCCCCTCCCTGCCATTCTTCTTCAGATGGAGCCCAGAATGATGTGGCCTGAATGAAGTCACACCCCCACTGAGTGCTGCTGTGCCGGACATGTTAGAACTCTAGTATGAACTGGAGTCAAAAGCAGCCGAATGGTATGCCACCACTGACATTGCTAATGCCTTCTTTTCCATTCCCTTGGCCAAAGAATGTAAGCCACAATTTGCTTTCACATGGAGGGGCATTCAGTATACTTGGAACCGTTTGCCCCAGGGGTGGAAACACAGCCCGACCATTTGCCATGGGTTGATCCAAACTGTATTGGAACAGGGCAGTGCTCCTGAGCACCTGCAGTACATTGATGACATCACTGTGTGGGGCAATACAGCAGAAGAAGTCTTCACAAAAGGAGAGCGAATGATCCAAATTCTTCTGAGTGCTGGTTTTGCTATTAAGCGAAGCAAAGTGAAAGGACCTGCCGGAGATTCAGTTCCTAGGTATAAAGTGGCAAGATGGCTGTCGTCACATCCCGACAGATGTGATCAACAAAATCACTGCTATGTCTCCACCCACTAGCAAGAGAGAGACACAGTCTCTTCGAGGTATAGCGGGTTTTTGGAGAATGCATGTTTCAAACTACAGCCTCACTGTAAGTCCCCTTTATCATATGACGCGAATGAAGAATGAGTTTACATGGGGCCCTGAGCAGCAGCAGGCTTTTGAAAAGATTAAGCAGGAGATAGCCCATGCCGTGGCCTGAGGGCCAGTACGGATGGAACAGGATGTAAAGAACGTAATCTATACTGCTGCTGGAGAGAAAGGTCCCACTTGGAGTTTGTGGCAAAGAGCCTCAGGAGAGACCCAAGGCTGACCCCTGGGATTTTGGAGTTGAGCGTACAGGGGATCCGAAAAGTGCTACACTACAACTGAAAAGGAGATCTTAGCAGTGTATGAAGGGGTTTGAGCTGCTTCCGAAGTAGGTGGTACTGAAACACAGCTCCTTCTGGCACCTTGACTGCCAGTATCGAACTGGATGTTCAAGGGAAAGGTTCCCTCCACCCATCATGCTACTGATGCCACTTGGAGTAAGTGGATTGAGTTGATTATGTAGTGAGCACAGATAGGGAACCTCAGCCGTCCAGGAATCCTAGAGGTGATCACGGACTGGCCTGAAGGTAAAAAGTTTGGAATATCACCAGCAAAAGAGGTATTGCAAGCTAAAGAGGCCCCACCATACAATGAACTACCAGAAAATGAAAAGAAATATGCCCTGTTCACAGATGGATCATGTCATATTGTGGGGAAGCATCACAGATGGAAAGCTGCTGTGTGGAACCCCACACGACAAGTTGCAGAGGCCACTGAAGGGAAAAGCGAATCAAGCCAATTTGCAGAAGTAAAGGCTGTCCAGCTGGCCTTAGATGTTGCTGAACGGGAGAGGTGGCCAATGCTCTATCTCTACACTGACTCATGGATGGTAGCAAATGCCTTATGGGGGTGGTTGCAGCAGTGGGAGCAAAATAATTGGCAAAGAAGGGGTAAACCTATTTGGGCTGCTGAACTGTGGAAAGATATTGCTGCCCGAATAAAGAATATGGTTGTAAAGTATTGCCATGTAGATGCTCATGTGCCCAAGAGTCGGGCTACTGAAGAACAGCAAAATAACCATCAGGTAGACCGAGCTGCCAGAATTGAGGTGGCTCAAATAGACCTGGACTGGAAGAACAAGGGTGAATTATTTCTGGCTCGGTGGGCCCATGAGACCTCAGGTCATCAAGGGAGAGATGCAACATACAAGTGGGCTAGAGACCGAGGGGTGGACTTAACTATGGATGCTATTGCACAGGTTATTAATGACTGTGAAACACGTGCAATAATTAAACAAGCCGAGAAGATGAAACCTGTCTGGGGGGTAGGGCGATGGCAAAAGTACAAGTATGGGGAGGCATGGCAGGTTGATTATATTACCTTGCCATGATCTCCTAGTGTTGTTATGTCCAAGGTGGAGGCAACCACTGGGTGGCTTGAAACATATGCACTTTACCATGCTACCACCCTGTCAACGGTTTATGGGCAGGTTTGGCCTAGTTCCATAACTAGTGGGACGGGATTTTGCAAACTCCGTGCCTCAGGAAAAAGGCAAACAGGGGACCCCAAAATAATTAAAAACAGTGGCAACGCTCTGAGGAGAAACAAACTAATTTACTAAATATAGTATCGGAATGCAAGATAGCACACTATACTACAATACAATTAGAATTGAAGCTAATAAATCAAATATAATGAGAGAGAGAATGTCCAAAAGGTGGATAGGCCTCACCACAATGCTGAGGTGAGATGTGCAGTCCAGTTGAGCAGCAGGGAGACCAGAGGAGAGCCGACAAAGAAAAGCGGATGAAAAAAAGCACATCAGGTGATCTTGCCAGGAGTTATATCTCCTCTCCCTGACCGCAAAATCCCCTGGGGAATGCAGTTCTTCTTCTCTTCTGGACAGGCACCCAGAACTTGAGCATTAACAGTCAAACTCCCAGTGCTCCACATGATGTCATGATGTGGAATACCAAAAACCAAAAATCACAAAACCATGACAGTTTGGAAACACCATATTGGATCTAAAGAAACAAGTCCTGTGGTGATGTGGCACTCAGAAAGAATTGAGTCAGATAATGGGACTCATTTCAAAAATTCTCTTGTAAATATTTGGGCCAAAGATCAAGGCATTGAGTGGATTTATCATATTCCCTATCATGCACCAACCTCTGGTAAAATTGAATGATACAGTGGATTGTTAAATACAATGTTGAAAGCAATGGGTGAAAGAACATTTAAGCACTGGGAGAAGCATTTGACAGAAGCCACCTGGTTAATCAATACACGAGGATCTATCAGTTGTGATGGTCCTACTCAATCCAGCCCCCTACATACCTTAGAGGGAGATAAAGTCCCTGTAGTACAGTAAAGAGCATGTTGGGAAAAGCAGTTTGGGTCTTTCCAGCTTCTGGGAGGAGCAAACCTCATTGCGGAACTGTTTTTGCCCAGGGACCTGGGTCCACTTGGTGGGGGATGCAGAAAAACAGGGATGTTCAATGTGTACCACAAGGAAATGATGCTGAGGGAGTGCAATCAGTAATTCTATGTATATATATGCATGTGGACATATGTTTGTAATGCATTTTAATCATTGTTTGTTTGTATATATGTATATATATCAAGCATGATGTAGTGATGTAGAGTAAGGGATGGAATGTCATGTTTTTGTGATTTTTGTTTGTCGGTATTCCACATCATATCATCATGTAGTGCACTGGGAGTTAACGTGTTAATGCTCCAATTCCGGATACCTGTCCCTGTGCATCACGGAAGTCATGGGATCTGACCCTTCCTGGTTGGGCAGTCTCTTACTCTGTTGCAGTGGGTGCTGGAGGGTGCTTTCCTAGTCGTACCAAGCTTTTTAGGTTTGACTTGGTCTCAGGAACTCTCTCTCTCTCCTATCTTATTTGATTTGTTAGTCTCAATTTCAATTAGATTGTATTATATTGCGTTATCTTGTATTCTGATATCATAGTTAATAAAATACGTTTTCCTCCATAGATCATTGCCGCTGTTTTTTTTTTTCCTTCCTTGAGCTCCGCTCCCGTATTCCTATCCCTTTTCTCTTTTCCTTCCCATTTTGTGTGTGTGTGTAGAGGGGGGGAGGGGGGAGGATGGACATCGTCAATCTATGTCATGGGCATAGATTGATCTAGTTAACTCCGTGACACCAGGATACAGTTTGCCTTCTGGGCTGCAAGTGCATGCTGTTGGATTGTGTCCAGTTTTTGGTCCACTTGATCAATCCTCCTCCATTTCTTAAAAACTGAGTGATGTATCCCCTTTTCCAGTCACCAGAGACTTCACTTAAACACCATTACTTTTCAAACATAGTGGAGAATATTCTTGGCATTCACATTAAAACAGGATGCTGGGATGAACGTCATGTGGCCTGAGAGACATGTGTGAATTCACCCTCATGAGGCAGCCTCAGGCATGTTCTGATATTAAAGTGGAAAGGATTTTGCATCACTGATCTCTGCAAAAAGATTATGGAGATGCTAGGGATTGAACCCAGGACCTCACACATGCGAAGCGTGCGCTCTACCACTGAGCTACATCCCCAGTTGCAAATACTGGATATTCAATTATCAAGCAAAGTATCTTGGCAAATACCTTACTCCTAGCCCTGTGTTGTATGTCATCCCACCTTATAGACTTGTACACAGTCAGGTTCACTTGGTGGTCTTGAACTTGTTCTTCACTTACAGCAGGAGCGTAAAGTTCTTCCAAGCCCTGCTCTGAGTTTCAGAGACTTGAGAGATGCAGAAAGCCTTCCAATGAAGACTGAGGTAAAGAACTTGTTGTGTATCTCATCTTTCTTCATGTCTGTTCTTGCCAGTTCTCCTTTTTCATTTATCGCAGGGAGTACACTCCCCTTGTACTTTCTTTTCTGACCAATGTACCTATAGAATCCTCTAATGTACCTATAGAATCTAGAAAGCAAGTGCAGAGTCTTGCATTTAGGGAGCAATAATTGCATGCACCAGTACAGGTTGAGGGATGACCTGATGGAGAGGAGCTCTGCGGAGAGGGACCTGGTGTCCTGGTGGATGACAGGTTGGCCATGAGCCAGCAGTGTGCCCTTGTGGCCAAGAGGGCCAATGGCATTCTGGGGCGCATTAAAAAGAACATGGCCAGCAGGTTGAGGGAGGTGATCCTCTCCCTCTACTCTGCCCTGGTAAGACCTCATCTGGAGTACTGTGTCCAGTTCTGGGCTTCTAAGTACAAGAAAGACAGAGATCTCTTGGAAAGAGTCCAGTGGAGAGCCACAAAGATGGTGAAGGGCCTGGAGCATCTCCCCTATGAAGAAAGGCTAAAGTGAACTGGGTCTGTTCAACCTTGAGAAAAGAAGGCTGAGAGGGGACCTGATCCATGTCTATAAATATCTGAGGTGTGGGGGGCAGAATGGGGAGGCCAGACTGTTTTCAGCAGTGTGTGGAGACAGGACAAGGGGAAATGGCCAGAAACTGCAGCATAGGAAGTTCCACACAAATATACGCAAGAACTTCTTTACAGTGAGGTGACGGAGCACTGGAACAGGCTGCCCAGGGAGGTGGTGGAGTCTCCTTCTCTGGAGATATTCAAGACCTGCCTGGATGCCTACCTGTGCGACCTGCTGTAGGGAACCTGCTTAGGCAGGGGGGTTGGACTCAATGATCTCTGGAGGTCCCTTCCAACCCCTAAAGTTCTGTGATTCTATGATTCTGTTATTCTTTCTTATTATACTTTGCATTCTTTGATAAAACACCTAACAATGTTTGCTCACCTTAAAAATGGATCTGAAAAACTGTTCTGGAAGACGTTTTTCAAAAGAAGTACATTGATATAATGAATAAATTTTCTTTTAGTTATAAATCTGTAAGTCTGTAATTTTATCAAGAAGGCATGGTATAAAAGAGATGCCAAAAAGCAGTTCATGGAGACAAAATTGGCAAGTTGATGAAAATTAAATTTCTTGTTAATGTATTAAAATCCACTTCTGAACCTACATTAATTTTCTCCCTTTTACATTCTATTTTTTTTTTTTTTTTTTCAAATAAGTGTTTGGGTTTTTTTCTTTTTCTTTCTTTTTTTTTTTTTTTTTTTTTCCCCTGGAACATTCTTAGTGGATTTGGTGGTATGTCTCCATAAGCTGATTGTTCTCTGAAAACTCATGACGATACAACACACTGTGGACTGAAATGTGTTCTAATAAGCATTAGCAAAGATGGTAATAGTAATAAAATAAATACATTTTCTTTTTTTCTTCAAACAGTTTCTGGAGAAGCAAGTAAATCAAGAGCCCTAGTCCCTTGAAATTCAGTTAATCTCTGATTCCCCTTTTCCTAGAAGACTGGATTTTCTAGAAGACTGGTAACTGTCCATGACAGCTAATAACAAGGTTGTAGTCTGGCATGTTCAGAGTAGTTTAAAAAAATACTAAAATCTACCTATTCAAATGGAAAAAGATGTCACAGAAGCCTGTTCTTCTCTGTAACTATGTAACAGGTACTTGTAGTCTACATTATAGTCTATGTAAGTTTGGCACGTACATTAACATATGTTTTGGAAAAGTGCCTTTTAAATTTAATTGCAGTTATTCTTTAATTTTTGTTCTATTTTGAGAATCCTACCCCACATTACATCTAGTAAATATCTGTGACAAAATGCAAAAGAAATTTTAAATACATAGTAATTCATCTGGGTTAGTAATTTTCAAAACATTTGTAGTTTACCCTTGTAACACAGTACCTTTCTCTAGGTGTGGTGGGAAACATGATTTTGAAAAAGCTTAGAAATAGCTAGAATCTATGAAGTGCAGGTGTACAGTGATATGCATTTTAAAAGATACAGCTTAATCCATACCTAGCACTCTGTAGCATAATTTTTTCTTCTGATTTTAAACTTTTTTTCTTCTTCTGCATTTCATCTCATAATAAGCATTCCTTCATTACCTACAAAACAGTTTTAATCCTGACAAGATATTGACTATAATAAGGGTAATAAATTTTACAAATAGATTATAAATTCGATTTTATCAACTTTACTGTCTATTATGTGGATATCCTTAAATTCTTCCACTGTTACAGAATGAAACAGAAATTTTCTGACTACTTTTCTCAATTAAATTATCTAGTATGTATCTTTCATATCTTTTTTGATAGTTGCTTTTTAATGAAACGTGCTTAGTTCCTTGTTCTGTGAAGAGATTATACTTACTGTAAATCAAATGATTTACTGATGATCAGTATATTCTATTGCTTATTAACAGACAAGGATAAAAAATAATTAAAAAAAAAAAAAAGACAAACATACAGAAAACCTGTTTGTTAGAAGAACATGATGCTCTAGAGAAAGAACACAAAAGAAGTTATTTGCCCAAGTGAAATCTATACCCAAAGATGTAAAAGCTGTTTATACATTATTTTTTCCATTTTTATTTAACACTACTTTGTACGTTTTTGAGGATACAGCGAGATGTATTTTAATTATATATCAGTGAATATTTTAATAAGAAGTGGTTAATAGTGGATATAATCTAAAACTGGAAAGATTTTCAGTAAGTATCTAATACTGAAATTCTGTATTTTAGTTTTAAGTAAATAGAAGAAAAATCTTATAATACTAATTTTTCACTGTGTTATGCAAAGACTCTGAAAAATGTTTATGAAAATAAGATGTAGAATTAGGGTGATGTTTGTATATAAAAACCATACAAGAATGTTAATGCTTTACAATAATGAAGAAGAGAGGTAAGATTAATAGGGCATGATTCAGCAGCCCACATATAAGTCTCTAGTTTCACTTGAGATGTATTGGGGATCAAGAACATTCATATAAGTGTGACAGATATGTCACTGACCTTTTATTTCGTTCTAGGATGGTCAGATAAAACACTGGTTTTGATGGTTTACAGGCTGGTTTGTCCTGGTTCTGTGACTAGTGGGGTGGAGGGATTTCGCCTCTGGAAAAGGGAAGCAGGGGATCCCAAAATAATTAAAAACAGTGGCAACAATCTGAGGAGTAACAAACTAATTTACTAAACAAACATATTTACTAAACATGGTATTGGAATGCAAGATAGCACTCCATAATACAATACAATTAGAATTGAAGCTAATAAATCAAATATAATGAGAGAGAATGTCCGAAAGGTGGATAGGCCTCACCATATCGCTGAGGTGAGATGCTCAGTCCAGTTAAGCAGCAGGGAAGAGAGCCTGACAAAGAAGAGCACATCAGGTGACCTTGCCAAGGGTTATATCTCCTCTCTAATCACAAAGCCCCCTGGCGTATGTAGTTCTTTTATTCCAGACAGCTATCTACCTGGCATTTGAGCATTAACACTTTAAGTCCCAGTGCTCTACATGATGTTATGATGTGGAATACCAATAACCAAAAATTATAAAACCATGTCAACTGCAGAGAATCTGAAAAAAAAAATGGCATACGGTCAGCTGAATTCAAATCTTGGGAAACATTTTGCTGAGTTCTTGCAAGGGAGAGGAGTTGAAGGAGGATAGAGTACAGTAATTGTTATTTAAAAGATTGGCTTTAATATTTTCTAAAGGTATTTGGCATAGACCTATGGATAAATGTCTTCAAGAGTTACAAGTTATCTAAATTTAAGACTCAGAAGATGATCCGCTGTCTGGGGATGTACAACAGATATCTATAAGAAATTAAGTGAGTAAAACCTAGACAGCTCAGTTTATCCAAAATTAGACATTTGGGATAGGATTCTCTTCTTTACGTGAAGACATCTAGTCAATTCTGGAGACTGTAGGAAAATTTCCTAACTTCCACCTGGCTGTAGGAGGAGATCTTAATTTCTGTGCCATTGTTGCCAGTCCTTTGCAGATACCCTCAATTCTTTTCTTGAGTATTATATGTAATTACTAATTTATTTGCACAGTCAAACCCAACTCTAGTACTAGGTCATATTATCTGCTCTCTAGCATATACTTAATTTTACTGATGAAATCTAAATGACGTATTGTGAGATCTTGAATTATGTATGTCACTGACATGTATAAATAACTACCATCTATTACAGGAATCTAAATAACAATTTAGATTTAGAGCTTGTAACACAAACTTCACCTCTTAATTGTAACTACAGATCCATAACAAAACTGATCTCCCAGACATCTTGCTTTATACCTGTTGTACTTGTGACATTGCCTGGAATAACAAAGAAACATTTTTATTTAGCTAAACAAAAATAATCACCTACACTTTAAATGTCAGAATTTATGTAAATTTAATTATATACAAATAGTCTTCTGGATACTGGGGGTGTCAAAGTAGACATTATGGCAATTTTTCATGTGCCTACAAACATAGATTATAATAGATGGTAGAATAGTCAAAATTCCTACATTTTGTGTTCATTTTGTGAAATGTGAAATTCTGAACATTTACTTCCTGTCTGTGTCCAGAGTTCCATCAACCTTAGATGTATGAGTCAATATTAAATCCAAATAGGAAATGAAAAACAGATTGAAACGTACCTTTTCATAAAATATCCTTGGATGTTGCCCAATTGTAGAAATGCTTTGTGGCCTTATTGTTGCGAGTATGAAGTTAATAAATACAAGACATTGGAAGCGTTGGCAACATGAATCTTTTGGGAATGGAGAAATGTCTTACATAACTGAAGTCTACTTACAAATGTGAGTGAAATAACAAGCGTTGGTATTGTTGGAATATTGATTTCTAGCTTCTGTATTGAAAACTTCTGTTTAAATTTACAAAAAAAACAGGAATATTTTGGAAGTCAAGTTTCAGGGTTATTAAGATACTGTTGTGAAACCTTCAGCTACGGATTATTGATTAATTTGGTACCTTTTTATTGAACTTAGTTGTATTTACAAGTTCATTAACCACCTTTGGAATGGTTATTTAATCTACAATAGGTATGAGAGATAATGCAAAGCATCGTAGTGTGATCACATCTCTCATGTTAGAGTCTGCCCTTTATCTTTATTTTCTGGAAGTTTACTTTATACTTTTAAAGTATATGAAAGCATTTGGTCTCTATTGATAAATTTCTTAAATCTCATGTCATACAGCATGAAATATCTCTATGGCCAATTGAGATCAGCTGTCCTGTCTACGTCTCCTCTTAATGTCTTATGCATCCCTGGACATCTCATTGGCAGGGCAGTTTAATTATAAAAGTCCTTGATTCTGTGTAAGTGCTGCTCAGTAATGACTAAAAACTTTGTTATCATCACTATTTTCATAAAAAATTCAAAACATAGCATTACATGAGCCTCTATGAAGAAACTCTATCCCAGCCAAAACAAGGATGAAGTCTATAACAATACATGAATAAAATATATTGATAGATGTTTATGTATTTCTATAAAAATTCTATTTTTAATTTGTATATCAGTTCAAGTTTTGATAAAATTTAAATTTTGTCTCAGAAGAAATTTTCATTTTACTTCCTTTAAATCTTTTTGGTCAAGAAGAAAATATTCCTGATTGCAACATAAAGTAAAAGCTGGAGATTTCTACTTACTTACATTAAAAATACATAAATAATATATAAAATTAATCTTTATTTCTGCCATACTTAGGTATAATTAATTTTAAACAGATTCTGCTTACATATCTCATTCTCTTACTTTCTTCCTATATTCATTTATTAACATTAACTTGTTTCAGAATTTTGCTAGGTATTGAAGTAAAAATTCTATAAAAATTGTGACTGAAAGTCTACAAAGCCATATTCATGTTCCCAGCAGAAATATATTTCAGTATATCCCAGTCTTGTACAGCACACACAGAATCTCAGCAGTCTAAGTAAATAATGTAGCTACAGCAGAGGGAGTGCTGTGGGCTTCCCAATTTTCCCAAGTCTTCACAATTTACAGAACATACAGATAATTCTCTTCATACTGTTCTACAAGAAGCTATTGTAGTCTAAACATAAATTAACAAAAACAATTTTATTGTATACTTAGAAGAAGAGATTTTGCATTAATCCATCACAGCCACTTTTGCTGTTATGGAAATTGATATGCAAATTGAAAGCTTGCATAACATTTAAATAAATGTTGATGACCAAAGGAATGGAATATGAATTCTGAAGATTGCCTAAAATTAGTTATTTTATAAAAGTAATTCTAATGCATTACTATTATATAAATACACAGTGTTAATCTATATTCACATTTTTATTTGGTTTGTGTTAATTTGCCTTGTTGCTCTGGATATATCTTATATATATATATATTAAGTTGAATATATATATTCAACTTAACTACTGAAAATGGACTTTGAGATAATTGTATTTGTATTGCTTAGGAATAATACTGCATGTAATTAATAGAAGAGGTTTCTCTCTTAGAGATGAAAACTACAAGTTTAGCCTTGTAGATGTTACATTGAAGAAAGTTTTTAACATGCAGTTGGTACTTCTTATAGTATCCACAATTCCAATAATTTTAATTTATTTTACTGCTTGAACAGTGCTCATATATAAGCTATGCCAGAAAAAAAGCTTGTTAATAAGTGAGCATCTTTTCCACCCCTTCCATCTGAGTTTGCAGAATACTTTTCCATCTGGAAAAATAGCATACTTCAAGTTTTATGTCTTGAGACAAACAAAGTAAGACTGAGCATAGATGAGAAAGAAGAAGAGAGGGAAAACAGCATCACAGACAAAAGCTTTGAGATGATGAGTAGAACCAAGAAAAATAATAAAAAAAAAAAGTGTATGAGCACGCAAAGAAGTTTATCATTACATCCTTTATGGTCTGAACAAATTTTCTCCCACTTTTTGTTTTCTGATTTCATGTCTGAACTCAAATTATCACATGTGGAAGACAAAGGAACATGATCAACCTCTTTTCAGCGGCTTGTGGGAACAAGACAAAGGGAAATGGCCATAAACTGGAACATGGGAATTTCTGTGAAGAATTTCTTCTCAGTGAGGGCGATGGAGCACTGGAGCAGTGCCCAGAGAGGTCGTGAAGTCTCCATCTCTGGAGATATTCAAGACCTGCCTGTATGCCTGCCTGTGCAACCTGATGTAGGGAGCCTGCATTGGCAGGGGGGTTGGATTTGATGATCTCTAGAGGTCCCTTCCAATCCCTACAGTTCTTTGATTCTGTGATTCTATGTATGTTGTTTTTTATGTTTTGTTTGTTTGTTTGCTTTGTTTTTTGTTTTTTGTTTTTAATGTTTTGTTTTTGTTTTTGTTTTCTAGCTGTGGTTGCTAAATACAAGAAAAATGAAAAATGTTATTAATGAGATCATGTTCTTGGAAAAAAAAAAGAAACATCAGAAGATTGACAGAGTAGGAAGATCTATGTTCAATTTAATTGTTGCATTCCACAGTTTAGAAGAGGACAGCTTTGGTTCTCTTTGTTTTTAATTTTTACAAAGCCCTTGTTGTAGCCTCGCTTTATCCTCTCTTCACTGAATATGTAAGTATAACCAATGGACCATATAGTGATTCATTCAGTAGTCATCTTATCTTTCCAATGTCAACTTCACTGTGGCTTCAAGGATGTTATTCTGCTGGCTGAAAGCCAAAGCTGTTGCATAGCAGCAACAGCATCTGTTACTAATTTAAACTATTAACTTTACTTCTAGGATATCTAGTCTAAGTATAATCAATAGATTTTATTTATTTATTTATTTATTTATTTCACAGATTCACAGAGTCAGAGAAATACCAAGGTTGGAAAAGGCCTACAAGATCATCCAGTCCAACCATCCACTTATCACCAGTAGTTCACACTAAACCATATCCCTCAACACAACTTCCAAATGTTCCTTGAACAGCTCTAGAGTCGGTGACTCCACCATCTTCCTGGGCAGCCCATTCCAGTGACTGACCACTCTTTCAGAGAAATAGTACAGTTTATAATCTATATCATAATTTTATTTATATTAATAAATAAATGCTGATCCTAAGCAAAGTAAAATCTATTTATGTGATTGAAATGAAGAAAAATAATCTCAAAGGCTATAAGATATTTTACCTGCATAGAGCTAGAATTTGGAAGTTATCTCCCAGATATTTTATAGTCCCTCTGACTTGCAAACTGGCATCTGCTATTCAAAGTTTATCTATCTGTCTATCTATCTATCTACCATATTACCTTTAAATTATTATAGACAGCTCTTTGGATTGGATATTTTATTTCTTGGCCTCTCACTTTATTTCTTTTCCTGATTTTTTTTTTTTTTTTAAGAAATATTACTTGATAGTGTGTTTTAATGGATTGCATGTTGGAAGTATTATATAATGAATTAAATGTTTCATAGAGGACTAGCTAGAAATTAAAGAGTAAACAATTAGGAAAATAAAAGGAGAGATTTGTGAACAAAATGAAGAACCACAATATCTAGATTTTTTCATACTCCTATAACTACTTGAGAGCAGAATGTTTTATTCTAATAGAAAGTTGTCCTTTTCAGTAGAGACAAATATAGTACAGTCAATTCATGGGAATATAAACATCTCAAGATGTGAGGGGATTTTAAATCATTAAAATAATTAGATTTTTGAGCTGAATTCTCTAGACTGTATCCTCTAATAGAAAACAAATGCCTCATTTCACTAGCAAAAAAATTAGAATTGGACCTTATAAATGTCCCAAAAGATTTCAAGGACTGGGTCATTTGTAACAATAATAATAGCTTAAATAATATTTTAAAAAATGTAAGATAATTGTACTGTTTTTGGCCTTGAATTTTTACTACCATTAATCAAGATAAAATATAGTCAATGTGTATTAAGTAATTAGTGTTTGAATATGTATGTTCAATAGCACCATTCAGAGTGATTTGTTTCTAATCAAAACACTTTTATGAAGCTGGGATATATAAAAGACCACTGGTGGTGTCTTTTTTAATACTCCTTTATCTCCAGAACTGCAATGTCCCAAATGATATGATATTGATATTAATGTCAGTTGTCTGCTGGAAGAACAGTGAGCTTGCAACAAGAAAAGACACAACAAAGAGATTTTCAAATGTGTAGATGAAAAGGAAAATAACAAAGGAGAAACTAATTCCTGTAAGAACAAGAAATAAAAACAACTTTGATAAAGTATGTGGTCTAAGTTAAATAACAGCACTAGAAAGTGACTTTTTTTTTTTTTCTTTTTTTTTTTTTAACTTTTGTTACTATTTCCATTTTTCACAGCCTCTGCAGCATCAGTTCAATCATTTAGGACAATGCTGTTTGAATATTTGAAGCAGAATGCAAAGCTGGCAAATTGAGCCTTTACAACTTTTTAAAAAAAACATAGTGTTAAGACATCAAAAATAGTATCCTGTATCATAATAGTAATAATAGTAATAATAGCATCATAAATCAAAGAATTTTTCAGTGGTCTATTCTGTTTTGTTTCGGTGGTATCTTATCAAAACAAAATGGCTAAAGGGTATATTCAAGGTGCAGATAGCCACAGATACAACAGATACAAAGAGATGAATAAAAACTATTAAGCAATGCTTGTGAGGTTAAATCTTAACAGCAGTGTCATTGCCTTCCCAGCTTCCCAGTGCAGGATACTGTGTGAGTGGGCATCATAGCTGTCCTGAGCACTGTTCTTCTGTTTCTACCTGTCTGTGAATCTAGCACTGCCCCAGAGCACCTCACTTCTGAAGGTGAATTTTGCTGGAATAGCCCATGAAGAAATAGGCAGTTTATACTGCCTGAACACTGATGGATGGATTAGGATCCACATGATCATATTAGTAAACTAAATAAGGCCTAGGCATGGTTAGAGCACTGAGATTCAATTGTTTGTGATGGTTTATTATTCTTCTGCTTAGTATATTTCTGGATCAGTATTAATAAATTTTCTTTCAAACCACACAACCCAGCATGCAGTGTAGTATGGATGTTTCTTTTTCTGTGAGACAGGATAGATTAGATACCCTGTTCTGGTAGAAAAGAATATATATATTTTTTAAATGGAAGGGGCCTGAAGATGTTGTTAGGAACACTGAGCTTAAGCCAAGAGAAGGTACAGCACCATCTGAGGGTGGCAAAATTAATGGGATCATCTATGCCACTTGAAAGAGTGCTGCAGATTCAGAAGCACGTCTGAAATGCTGTCAATGATTTACAGCGGTGACCAGCGGGGAAGAGAGATTCGTGGATCTATGCCTCCAGAAAAGGGAAACAGGGGATCCCAAAATAGTTGAAAACAGCAGCAACTACCTGAGGTGGAACAAATTTATTTATTAAATATAGTATCAGCAAAATATAATGAGAGAGAGAGAGTGTGTCTGAAAGGTGGATAGGCCTCACCACAATGCTGAGGTGAGAAGTGCAGTCCAGTTGAGCAGATGGAGAAGTGCAGGCGAAGAACAGAGCATCAGGTGACCTTGTTGAGATAAAGGGGTACTGTCTGTTCTAGAGCAGGGATGTGATGTGGAGATGTTGCACTGTACATAGGGGAGAGAGTACATTGCAGAGATCTTGCTGTCAGGGATTCTGGAATAGAGAGCCTCTAGGTGAGGCTTAAGTAGATGGATGGCAAAGGAGATGCTGCAGTGGCTGTCTACTACTGGCTGCACACCCAGGATGATGTCATGGATGAGCTATTCTGCAAGCAACAGTTTTCTGCAATTATTCTGCAGGCACAATTTCTAAAGAAATTGTGGAATTGGTTGCCTCTGTCTTTATAGGAGACTTCAGCTTCTCACACACAAACTGGGAATATTATACTGCTGCAACAACTAATTCTGGTAAATTCCTAAAACATATTGAACATAGTTTACCATAGGAAGTACTGAGACAATAGGGAAAGGTGGTTCTGTTGCTTGAAAAAAGAGAAGGCCTGTAGGGAGTGGTGATGGTAAGCAGTTCTCTTGGCCTCTGTGTCCATGATTAATTGAATTCAAAACTTTTAGTGTAAGAAGACAAAGATCAGATGAGTTTCTACCCTATAAAGCCTTCAGGAAAACAAACTTAAAGCCTCTTGGGAGCTACTTAGCAGTGCTCACTGGGAATTTGCTCAGGACAGTCTAGGGAAGGTCCCTGCTGACTGTAAGTTAGACAACATTATACAAGGCATAAGAGAAGGCCCAGAAACTCAATTTGTTAATATAAACTGAATAATCTTCTGATTAAATAGAACTACCTCTTCATATTCAGGGGAACATTTGACTTCTAGCTGGACTTAATAGCCAAATCAGAGTTAGGAGATAATTATAATATCTAGAGTTATGCAATAGCAACATAGAGCTCTCACAGAATCTATAAGAAAAGTCTGAACGTATAAGCCATTACCTTGAAACTTAACAGAACTGATTTTTATTTTTATATAGACATTTATTTATGAGATTATTTCCATGCTGGTCAGTTATCAGAGAAAGGAAATATTATCTCTGTAAAAAAATATGAATCTAGACTTAAATTAAGGACTCATATTTTTTGTATGAAAATTTTCTTTTTTTTAAGAGTTAATTGTTTTGAAAATCAGATTGACAATGAGAAAATTAAAAAAAAAAAAAGAAATAATAAATAACACAAATTTTTTGATTGTTTGCAAAAAAAAGAAAAAGAAAAAAGTAAATAACTCAAAGCAAGTAAAATATGCAGGAAGCCTTCAGCAGGAATATTGTAGGAATATTGTATATAAGACAGATTTATTCTTCAGATTCCAAAGGTCTAGCTGTGTCTGCATATGAGTGTTTAAGTTCCATTAAAGAACTAGAGCTTAGTTTAATTTTCTAAGTTTCATAATTTGCTTTAGTCTCTAGTGCAGTTTGAGATACCACACGATATCTTGCCTGATTTTCAACTACCAGCTGAAAGGGCAGAGACCAGTTGCAGGTCCTGTCTACCAGCCTCATGTGGATGTTTCAAACAATCTAGGAAGTTTTCAATGACATTTGATATTTATGTTTACATACTACCTTCTGTTAGCTCCCTTCTAGTTAACGGAGCATTAGAATCTGATATCACACTTTAAAGCAGATCTATATAGATGATCAGATGAATAGATCCCCTGTGAACTAACAGTGATAGCAATCTGATTCTCATGCCTAAATTTAAAGTCTGCAAGCCAAAGCCTCAAGTGAAGTACTAAGGTGAATCCAGCTTCTAATGTTCAGACATTTAAACTAATACAGATGAATCCCACTCTAAATCTCTCATAATAAGGGAAAAGGGAATGGTATAATGTTCTTTCTTATAGATGACCACAATGAAACTACTACTACTATCTGTTCCAAAACTTTTCCTTTCCTTTTATTTTATTTTTTGCCTTTCTTTTTCTCTTTCCATTATGCATGAATATTATTTACCAAACTTTCTGTAAATGTAAAGCTCAAGAGATTATGGTATGTATTCCAGTAGTGCTCACAATGGAGATTCAGCACCTGGAAAAGAATTACATAATTCAGAGACTGCCCACATGCTTTGCATTCTGACCTATTCTCTGAGATCAAAGATTAAGGTGAAGAAACTTGTATCAGAGAACTTTGTCAAACTGCAATTACTGTTTTATTCAAGAAAACTATTCTTTGCTGTTGCTTGTGCTTAATATGCAAGCAACAATTTATGCAGTGATCAGTCTTCACCAACATAAAGCAATAGCATAAAAGTACAGGCATTGCATTAAATACATAGGACTTATTAGTTTGCAATATTTTTTTTCTTTTCGTGGTTTCTCTATTTTTCATCTTTCCCAAATGTAAGTAGAATTCAAGTCGACACAGACCATCCTGAAGGCCTCTGGACAGATTATAAATACTGTTTAAGTAATGTAAAAATCTCGGGGTTACTTTTTAGATAGTAAAGAATTGTAAGCGTAATTTAATGCAAAGAATGAATATCATTCCTGTGACTCTTTTCTTCTCTTTCCTTCCCAATTTATTCACCCTATTCACCAATGTTATATGAAAGATTGCCAGCATGAATCATATGTGCAAACAAGTGCAATACAAATAAATAGGGTTTTTTTTGTTGTTGTTGTTGGGTTTTTTTTTTTTTTTTTTTTTTTTTCCTCTTACTTTTACACTTGATTATTTACAAAGCAGCCATTCTCCAACTGGATTAGACATGGTGTTTGGTATCCTCTCAGACTCTGGGCATTTCTGGGTTTACAGGGCTCAGAAGTCTTAGTCATTTTAGATGTTTAATTTCTTACCCTAGAGGGGAAGATGAAGTTGGTGGAAATTACATAAAAGGAAAGGAATTAATTTGGCTGAATAATCCAGCCAATCTTTTTGTTCCATTTTGCTCTGCCAGAATAGCATGAACTATCTGGGGTATGACCTTCCTCCTTATCCACAAGAAAAATTGCTGCTGTTTTAGATCTAAAAACATTATACACTCTTAAAAATAAATGCAGGATTGTTTCCAGATTCTCTGACATGTTTTGTGGCAAACACTCTATCCCTTTCATACTAAAAGGACCTGTGCCTTCATTGCCTGGGCTCCCAGAACCACTGTGGAGTCTGAAATACAATCTGATAAGTGCTACTTTCAAAATTATACTCAGTATACAGTCAAATTCCTTTAAGATTGGAACTTGACACAAAAAACATCATTCAAGATGAAAAAAATAATAATACGATTATGTTCAAACACAGTAATAATCTGCAGCCTTCTCACCAAATTTGGGCTCAGATCAGAAGCATCTGTTAAATATTCTTTAGCATATGGCTTTCCTTTGGGTCACTTTTTTCTACCCTTGACTTGTCTTGCGTGAAGGAAAAAAAAAAAAAAAAAAAAAAAAAAAAAAAAGCATCTCCTTAAAGAAAACTAACCTCTTATCCTGGTGAGTTTTTTTGTTGTTGCTGCTTTTGTTTGCTGTTGTTGATTTTTTTTCTTTTTAATGTGCCTAAGAGATTAGTTGAATCAGCATCTGCTTTTCATCTCATTTACCTTTAACTATGAACTCTCATTTCACCCACGTGTGTCTATTTCTACAATTTATGTGTGAACTGATTGCAGATGCTGCTTGATTTAGGAGTATCCTATCTGCCAACAGGGTATAAATAGATTTATTCTTAAGCACTTTATTTAGAAATTGCTTTTCCAGTCTTTCTACATGACAGACTGTATGGGAACTGCTGAGTCACGGCCTGAACCTCTGATTAATCACCTGAGGTGAGCCTTGAGTCAGCCAGAGGAGCACAGGTGAAGGCAATTCACCTGTGCTGCCGGAAGGGGTGGAGCCAGGCTCCACCCCTCCTGGACCTATTTAAGAGCTGGCTACCAGAGGGGAAGGATCTCTTCTGGAGATCCTCTCTTTTGGTATCTTCTGGTGAGCTCAACCCAAGGGTAAGCTCTTCCACTTATTCTCTTTTGTGATCGTTGTCTGCTTTGCCTTACTCTCTTGATTATATTGCAATTATAACATCTTGGTTATACAAAATTATAACATCTTGGTTATACACAGACTAATTTGGAGATATTTAACTCTATTAACATTGTCAGTGCATAATGCTTATCAGTTATTTTGAAAATATATGTAAAACAGGTTATGGCCAGAAAACCAGTAAGGAAAATTTAGAAAATCCATTTCTCTTCTCCAGTCCATTTTGTGATGAAAGTGCCAGTACAGAGAGTTTTGCTGGCAAAGTGTCCTATCCAATTTTTCTAATGATACCAATTACTCAAAGTTATTGTATATGAATTTATGTTTTCAACAGAAGATTTTCCAAAGAGATTCCCAGAGAAAAATATGTTTTTACCCTTAGATGAAATCATTTTCAAAGAAGCGATACTGTCAATGAATCCTACGTGTTCCTGGCTCCCTTTTCATGGGAGTGTTAAGAGGGAGCATACTGACCAATAAGCTAGAAAGTTTGATATGAGAGCTCAGGACTGCAGTAACAGCAAGGCAAACTGAAATAAAGGATGTAGTTATCTACTATTAGATATACGAGTAAATAAATGAAGACAGGTTTTAACATTTATTTAACATTTCTTGGCATGAGTAGGAAAAACTGGAAAGATATAGAGGACTCATCTGCTATTCAGCTATACCTTCCTGGAGCAAAATGAGGAGTATACTAAAATCCTTCGTTTATATTACACAACATGAATTATTTAGGGATGCTGCACTCACTGAAACAGACGTCTGCTAGCCAAGGTTATGTGGTATGATTGCCCAGAAAAATAACCACCGGTGTGACTGCTACATACTAACAAGTAAATAATTTCTGTCTTCTTTTTTATTAATAAGAAAAAATATGGTCATATTTTATTTGCTTACAAAGTCCATTCTTGTGACAGGTTAAACTAATGATTATGTAATTTTAGCAAATTAAGTTTTATGTGTGGATGCAGTTTTCAATTACTTGCAAGAGAGGTAGTTCTGTCTAGTAAGAAACTGTTGAGGTAGCTTTTTGATTTTCCAGTGTGTCTCTGAATCTCAAGCCCTAGACGTATCAAACTTATACTGTATTTCAGATGCCCATATTAAAGATTTATTCCAACTTTCAAAGTAATTAAATGCTAAACTCATTCACAGATTGCAGTAAGTTCATCAGGTTAGAATTCTTTAAAGTAGTCATTCTCTGTTTCAGTGGCTTCCCTGTATTTCTGTATAAAATGGATACTTGTCCCAATGTAAGTTCTTGAAAACGTCCTTAATGCTATGAATTGTCTGATATTCTGATACTGTATTACAAAATTATCAGAAGGAAATAGTTTTCATACTCAGAGAGAAACATCTTTCCTTGAGAACAAAATTATATTTTATAAATGTACTTTATCAGCACAGGATTCAAACTGACATAACAATTGACTTTGATTAGGTGAAATGAGAAAAGTCTTGTCAATAGTAATGGTGGATTGTTGTTTGCTCTGGTCAGATGTTTTTTGATGTTGGAAGCATCAACAAGATATTTGCAGATATGCTGTAAGAGAATCAGTATCTTTAACAGATAAAATATAAGATGAGGAATAAATAGGGAGAAATACTGTGAGTGAATGGGGATGGTTAAATCTTACTTCATGTGTGTTTAAGGATCATATCAGACACTACCTATATGAATGCAAAAACAGTTCTTTAGAAAAACACAGAAATTCAGCATAAATAGCCACTACTTTTCAGTAAGCATTTAATCGTAGAATCATTTTATTTGGAAAGGACCCTTAAGTCCAAACATTTTTCTAGAATAAGAAGGAGAGAGGTGAAATTTCCATTTCTGCTTTCCCTGGCTTCATAGCAATTGCGATCCCTAAATGTCTACAGATAAAGATACATTAAAGGTAGTATGGTTGTATTACATATCACAGACTGACACCAGACTAGTTGTACCACTAGTAGTGTAATACCACCACCTGTCTGGGCAATCTGTTCCAGTACTTCACTTCCCTTATTGTAAAACAGTCTTTTTCCGTATATGCAGTCTAAATCTCCATTCTAAAAGACTGAAAGTTCAAACTGAAAGTTTGAAACCATTTCCCCTTATCCTAACACAACAGACCCTGCTAAGGAGTCTGTCCCCTTCTTTCTTACAGCTCCGCTTTAGAATGGCCACTATCAGGTTCCCCAGTCTTCTCTTTTCCATGCTGAACAGCCCCAGCTGTTTCAGCCTCTCCACATAAGCAAGGTGTTTCACTTCTTCGACCACGTTTGTGGCCCTTCTCTGAATGCGCTCTAATGGGTCCACTTTCCTCCTGTGCTGAGGACTCCACATCTGGATGCAGTACTCCAGATGAGATCTCACCAGCACAGAGTAGAGGGGCAAGATCACCTCCTTTGATCTGCTGACCAAGATTCTTTCAATACAGCCCAGGATACAGTTGGCTTTCTGGTCTGCGAGGTGACACTGCTGGCTCATATCCAGCTTGCCATCTACCGGTACTCCCAAGTCCTTTTTGGCAAGCCTGTATTCATGTATTCTATCCTATCATATCCCAACTTTTACTGACAATGGGGATTTTTACGACTCAGGTGCAAGACATTCCACTTGGATTTGTTGAACTTATAAATCTCTTTGGATTGTATCCTGTCACTTGGGCATGTTGGCCCCACCTCACACCTTGGTATCATCCAGAAGCTTGTTGAAAGAGCACTTGATCTCATTGTTGATACCATCAATTAATATATTAAAGAGCACTGGTCCCAGTCCTGAACTGTGAGAGCTACCGCTTGCCACCAATTTCCATCCAGACATTGAACCATCAACTATCACTCTCTTGGTACAATCTCAGAAGCAGTTCCCCATCCATTGATCAGTCCACCCATCAAATCCATATCTTTCCAATTTGAAGAGAAGGATGTTGTGAGAGACTTTGTCAAAATCCTTGTTGAAGTCCAGATAGATGACATCAGTAACTCTTCCCTTGCCAATTGACACACTTATGCCATCAAAATAATGGCAGCCTAATGAAATGTCATGGCAACAACTGTGGAATGCACATGCTATGCAGAAAGGGACACACAACACATAATGGTTGTTTCATAATTCATTTTCCTATACCTTTCACTATTTTAATAAGGACATTATTCAATTAAGGTGTTTTAGGGTAGTTATGTGGGAATAAAACCAAATGTTTTTACGTACTTTCAAAATACCAGCTTTCATTAAGCAATAAAATGTTAGCTATTGTGATTTATTTTGCTAAGTTTTATGGGTCAGAACCATTCTTAAATGTTGCTGCTTTTTACTTTATCTATAGGTAAATTCATTGTCACATATGCTTGAATGATTTCCTTTATTTTGTACACAGTCTAAATTTGAAGTCATTGGAATGCTGGCAATCCGAGCCACCTAAGTGCAGTTCCCTGAATATTTAATAGTCTTGTCTTAAATTACATGCTTTGCGGATGAAGTGGTATACAAACTCTTCTGCTGATTTCATTTGCAATGAATCTTGAATTTTGTGGACATTGTCTTGAAGTGTTTTTCAACCATTTAAAATTTTCCGCACTTATAAAACTGTTCTGGAATAACCTCTTCTAGGATTTATTCACTGTAGTATGATTTCTCTTGATATTTCTGTTATTTCCTTCTACAAGTGAGGTCACACTGACCTAGCAGGCAATACCTTTTTATCTATCAAATCATGGACAAGAGAATTAAAAACCAATAAAGTTTCAATGTTGGGGCTAGGATTTTCTTCACTGAGTGAAAAATCTGTACTCAGATCCAATTAAAACAAAACAAAACCCAGAACACCCTTGTTATAAAGCTAAACTGTCTGGACCCACATTTTTAAGCAAATGGATCTATTCTTCTTTCAGTCACACAATGTCTTTCTCAGTGGATTCTTTTCATAACTTTGAAACTCTGAAACTTTGAAACATTTTATTTCCTGATGTGGTATTTCTGAGTAATTTTCTCTCTATATATTTATCTCAGCAATTCTTATGTAAATGACTCAGTTCTCGCTTCTGATCTCTCTTTTCTGTTTAATCCATCATCTATCATTTTCATTTTATCATGGCATCATAATGATTTTCCCATTTTATTTTAATATTGGGATGCGGCTTAAAATAGGATTATTCATACAAACAAGGCAAATGGACTTTGACTTACAGTTCTTCTGTCTGTGTTTTGAATCTGAGGAAGACGAAGTGCAAGACATCCAATCAATGAGTGGCAAAATTGTTCATGTAGTTCCATGTTTTCTTACTTGTAAAATGCTTTAAAAAAATATGTGAGGCACTACTGTGTGTAAATTGCGGAGGGTCTTACATTTGCTTGCTACAGACATTTGATGTTGCAGACAACCAGGGCATTTATGGACATTCCCCCCATTTTTATTTTTATTAATGCTCTGAGAGATTTTCAGAATTTCATTACTGAAGTTAATTCAAATACAAAATCTAAAATTATTCACAGTCATTTTACATCTGTATGTTTTGTGTCTGTATTATCCCATAGCTTAATCTTCTTTCCTGTATTAACATTTCAAGTCAACACCCTGGTACGAACTCCCCAAGGCTCTACAGCATCACAGACGTAACAGCAGGACATGTATAACCTGAGATAAATGAAACTGTCTCCACACTATAAAAATGACCTAGGTAGCAACAGAACAACACATGCATATTCTCTAGCAGTAAATGGATGGTAATCAGCATTTAAATCTACACATCTAAATGTTCTTAATGATCAGGTCTCCCAAGGCAAATAATCCAAAAGGATTTGTAACTGCTACATTTACATCAAGCTGTCACACCCATACTATCCAGTTCTCACTTAAAATAGATTTCTGCGATTCAAATGTGGTCCTCGTGTGAATTCTTTATGATAGCCCACCTATTTATTATTTTTTAATAGTTTAAGCTCTCTGGAACACAATGAAGGCTGTGTTGCAATGCATTAGTGTAGTGTTTATAAACCACACTATTGAAGTTATATACTGCTTACTGGACGGTCTATCATAAAGGCATGAGACAATGTTCCAAGTCTGCTGTGTTAACGTTAAAGATTAAACAGAGGATTTCATATCTAAGGCAAACAGTGAATTGCACTTAATTGTCACCAGAACTACACCCGAACTTTATTCCATAACTAAAAGTTTCCAAAGGTGTGCTCAAAAATAAATAAATAAATAAATAAATGAAAATGCTACAAGTGAATTAGCACTTCTAATTAACTCACTGTGACTCATTAGTTGAGTAGCACTGAGGAGTTAGATGTGTTAATAAAAAGTGCAGAATCACCCAGAGAGTCTACCACATTCCATCAAAGTATCCCGTCAATAAGCAAAAACTATTTATATAAAAGGCACAAACTGCTCACACAGCAAAAATTGCTGAGCTTGAGAAACTACTGTCATAAGATAGTAATGAGAGTATCTGAATCTCAAGCATAAAAAGGCACTCTAAAACAAACCGTGACTCAGCACTAGTGAGGCCGCACCTCGAGTACTGTGTCCAGTTTTGGGCCCCTCACTGCAAGAAAGATATTGAGGCCCTGGAACGTGTTCAAAGGAGGGCAACAAAGCTGGTGAGGGGTCTGGAACACAGGCCATATGAGGAGAGGCTGAAGGAGCTGGGAGAAGTTCAGCCTGGAGTAGAGGAGGCTCAGGGGAGATCTCATTGCTCTCTATAACTTCCTGAAGGGAGGTTGTAGTGAGCTGGGGGTCGGCCTCTTCTCTCGTGTCATTAGTGATAGGACCAGGGGGAATGGCTTCAAGCTACGGCAGGGGAGATTCAGGCTGGACATTAGGAAGTATTACTTTTCAGAAACGGTGGTCAGGCACTGGAATGGACTGCCCAGGGAGGTGGTGGAATCACCGACCCTGGGGGTGTTCAAGGAGAGACTGGATGTTGTGTTGAGGGACATGGTTCAGTAGGAGCTATTGGGAATAGGTGAACGGTTGGACTGGGTGATCTTTTAGGACTTTTCCAACCTTGGTGATTCTATGATTCTATGATTCTAAAACACTTCTCACATTTTTTTTCTTAGACTTTTTGCTGTTTCATATGTAGTACACTTTCAGGTGTTTTTAACATGTACCAACAAATGTTGTGTACATACAGTTATCACTTAAGCAATAGAATCTTTGCAAATTTGTTCTGTCTTTTTTTTTCCAAGATTCAATTTCTCAGGCATCAGAGATGGTTCATACAATGTTTTACAACACTTTTCAGAAATCTTGACTTTTAAACTTTGATGACCATCTTTAGCTAGTCTTATGATCATATTTCATTGACTTACCTAATGAGTTTGACCTTGCATTTCTACCTAGTTCTAAAAAAAATTGCCATACTTTTATTAGTTTCCTTTTGAATTACACTTACATTATTGACAGCCCTTCTTTCACTAATTGAAAAGTTCAGAACTAGTATCAGTTGGGTTGTCCTCTGCAAAAACTTCTTTATTTTAGTACTATATTAAAATAGCATGTTACTGTATTCCCTGTCTTGCATCACAGTGGGATAGCCTGCTCCTGTGCCTTTAAGACTTTCTTCTTGAAGAATGACCAGCCTTCCTAGCCTTCCTCAGCCTTTACCCTTCAGGACTTAAGGGTCTCTCCCTACCAGCATCCTGAAAAGCTCAAAGTCCACCTTTCTAAAGTCCAAGGTAGCGGTTTTGCAGTCCATTCTCTTGACTTCATCAAGAATAGAGAGCCCTACCATTTCATAGTCACTCTGTCCAAGTTCCCAGCCTCCATATCACCCACAAGTCCTTCTCTGTTTGTGAACAGCAGGTCTAGCAGAGCACCTCTCTCTTACCAGCCACATCAGGCAGTTGTCTTCCACGCACTCTAGAACTAACCTCCAAAACTACTGCTTCTGCAATGTATTGTATTTCCAGCATATATCAAGGAAGCTGACGTTGAATAAGCACTGGCAATTTTGCAACTTCGACCAGCTGTTCATAGAAGTTCTCATCTGTCTCTTCATGCTGGTTAGCAGTCTATAACATGTCCTCATCAATATGTCTGCCATGTTGGCCCTCCCTTGATCCTTACACCTAGAGATTCAACCTTATCAGTCTCAGCCCTAAGCTCAACAACATCAAAACAATCTCTAACATAGGCACACAACCATCCTTACTTCCTTGTCTGTTCCTTCTGAAGAGCTTATAGCCATCCATTACAGTACTTCAGTCATACGAGTGATCCTACCATGTTTCCGTAATGGCAAGTAAGTCACAGTTTGCCTGCTGCACAATGGCTTCCAGCTCTTCCTACTTGTTGCTGCATGTGTTGCATGTGTAGATGTACTTCGGCTGAGTTCCTTGCCTAACCCCCAATTCCATCATCATTTCCTTGGGCTCACCTCTAGCTGGCCTGGTTTTATCCCCTTCTCTTTTCACATCTATTTTAAAGTCCTCTCAATTAGCCCTGCCAGCTCTGGGCCAGAATCCATTTCCCCTTTGGGACAGGTGAGACCCATCCACAGATATCGGGCCAGGTTTCAAGTAAACCACCCCATGATCAAATAAATCAAAATTCTTGTGATTGCACTAACCTCTCAGCCATTTGTTTATGTGATGGATTTCCTGCTCCTCTAATGATCTTTCCTTGCACTGGAGGGGTAGAGGAAAATACAATCTGTACACTCTCTGTCCACTAACTGCCCCAGACCCCTGAAGTCCTTTTTGATAATTCTCAGACTTCTCTTAGTGATTTCATCACTGCTGTCCTGAACTATCAATAAAGGATAATAATCACAGGGGAGAATCAGACTAGTAAGTTTTCTAAAAGTATTCCTGACCTGGGACTCAAGGAGGCAGCGCATTTCCCTATGGGTAAGATCAGGGACCCAACTTCATCTTGCTGCTTTAAAAATTGTCTAGGAGACCTTGGAGATCTCAATTCTAGCCTTGCATAGGACCAAAATATTATAATCCACTACTTAGAAATTTTCTCAAGTGTCCTCATTTTCTGCCTGTTTCTTTGAAATTGGTGTGAATGGATGCAATACTTCCTGCTCTCTCAGTGCATAGTTTAAACGCAATATAACTATCTGCCTATGCCTACTTTCAGTGAAACATTTGTGACACCTTTTGGTGTTGTACACGCTTTTTAACAACTCTTTAGTTCTGAACATGCTCAATTCTCTGTTAAGGGAGTCTTCCAACTCCTCAAGGACAATTTGCATTTGCATTTAAAAGTTACTGAATAAAATTCATAAGCAAAATTGGAAGAACATATCAGACATAAGCACTTCTCCCTCCCAAGACAGTCTCCTGGGCACTGAACTACAAAATCAGACTTCCTCTTGCTTAGTTTCTCTCCTGCCCAATAAATGTTATATTCTTTTCTGCATAATGGTAGAACTTCATCAGAGAGTATTTCCTAATATCTGTCTAAATCAGCTTCCAAAAATGTTAAAGCCTGTGAATTTTCTCGTATCATTATATGCTGACTGCACATCAGTGCTAGAGACTCTACTAAAGATAAAATGGATTATTATTTTTTTTTCCAGAACAGTCCATGTGAATAAGAAGTAAAGCTTTTCACTACACATTACTTTGTGGTGAGATGGAACTCCCCACAATCAGGGAAAATTACACAAAAAAAACCTATGAAGATAAAAGCAATGATGAAAGGTATGGTAGAAATGGTACTAGTACGTTTGTTGTATGAATACAATAATTTAGTATAGCAGTCTATCAGTAAATGTTATGATTCAGTACTGTTTCTTCATCCTTTAGTGTCAGAAGACTAATACATACTATTAAATATGATTAAATTTAACAATAGAAAGAATGCTTCAGTCTCTGAGGCTTATTTAAAGAAACAGAGCTACTATGTTTACACACCTTAGAAAAAAAGGAGAGAAAATGGTCATGCAATCAAACTTTTGGCAGCCTATAGTTCTGTTAAAATATAGAAAATGCATAGCTTGTGGAAAACTGACTACAGAATTAGTGGAAAACCTATGGGACAGGCTGATAGACACTGGACTTTTTTGTTTATTTGTTATTTTGTTGTTTGTTTGATTTCTGTTAACTTCTTCTTTTCACAATTTTTCACCTATCCCAAAGAGGAAAGAGAATTATAGAACAATATCAAGCAGCAATTTTCTTTGTACTGCTCAGTGACACTCCTTTAAGATAATACTTACAATAGTTCAGAGCAAATATATATCTTTTGATACAAGAAGATATGAGAAGAAATATTCATACCTCATTCTAATTCAAAATAATTAAATAAAATTAATATCTTTGATTAATTATTGGCTGCTAGTTGAGATCAGCTGTGACTGTAATTAAGCATGTTTGGATAAGAAAGAGCAACAGATATCACTGCAGTTGTTCTAAAACATTCTGTACTTGATTTCAAAAAAAATTCCTACTTCAGACAGTTATACTTGAGCTGGGCAAATATTTAAAAGCTGGACTCGGAAGAGTAGAACTAAATCTAGAAAAAAGTAGAAAAGTGAAACAAACTTTAAATACATAACTTCATCTCTATAATTAATAGTATTCAGTCAGACTATTCAGACAAACTGAAATTTTTAACATTCATTGCTAGTTCTATTTTTTCATTATGTGTACAGTATTCATGATTTTCTTCTAATTTTAATATTTTTGTTCCCATGTCACCCAAAGATTCTGTTTTTCTTTACAAGCTAGAGAAAAAGACCAAGAGTAAAAATATACTTCAATTTAATCCAAATTTTGTTTAAAATTCAGAGAAAAAATAAAATAATGTAAAATCAAAAATTTAAAAAGCATCGAAATTTGAATTAAAAAAGAGTACACTCAACTTATTTTCATGTAATTGATTCAATTGACCTTATTTCACAATAAATTCTTTAGACAGATGTTCTTTATTATGTGCACACTCTTTTTTCCTCTTCCTCTTCCTCATCTCCTTCCTCTTCTTCATTCCCTACTTACTCTTCCCCTTCCTTCCTCTTCCCCCTCCCCTCCCTTTTTCCCTTTCCCTTCCCTTTCACCTTCTCTTTCCCCTCCCCCTTCTCTTCCTTTCCCTTCTTTTCTCTGTCATTATATTTAGGTGACTAAGATTTTGCAAAGGACATCTTCACCTTTTCCTTTGCATTTTATTACCTGTGATCCTATGACTGTTATTGCCAAAAAAAAAAAAAAAAAAAAAAAAAAAGCCTTGTCCACTTAGTATCTCCATGAAATGTAAGATATTTCTTGTTAGTTTCAATCAAGTAGCAATATTTTAATTCCATTTTTACACTAGCAAAGTTGAGAAAATATGAATTCAAGGAAGTGTCTATCTTTCTATTTTGAAAACAACCAATAAACATTTAGATTACATATTTTCTGATATTTACTAGATAGAGATTGCTTTGGAATTTCAGTAAGATTTAATTAAAGCTTTATCCATTTCAAGAGAAAATCAATATTAGAGGAATCAACAGCAGATCTGTCAGTGAAGGAATATTCCAGAAGCTGGAAAACTGGTTTGTACCATTTTGAGATTATGCTGTTGCAAAATACTGTTAACGTAATTGCACAGAATGCTTGGAAACAGCAGTGAATTACATTAGTACATCATCTTGATAAATGATCTGACTTCCACCTAAATTAAACACCTGCAATCCAGCTGAGTGCAGACATACACTGAAAATAGGTTCACTGTTTTTTTCATTTCTCTCTGGTAAAGTATGAACTCAAGATCTGGTAGCCTGTATGCATGTGCTGACTCTGCTACTATAGATTTTTCATAGTTTATTGCTGAAGCAAAATAAAAAGTAGGACCTGGAATTTCCCTTTAACAATTAAATCTGCTATCTGGTTGCATTTTAAGAACTGTTTTAAAAGATAGTATTAAGATCTAAACAAAATCTGTACTGTGGAATGATATGAAATGATTTGAGTAGTCCTACAATGCTCACATGTAAAGGCCATTATTAGTATTGCTTAACCTTGTTACCTTTCAGTAACATTTACTTCTTTAATTAAATTCTACTGGAAACTGATATGCACTGTACCATTTCAGATTAGAACTGATTTTAATAAAGTCAGCATCACTGTTTTCAATTAAAACAGTGAAAGTGTGGTGCTTAATCTCTGTGTGATGAGAATGCTGACTGAAGAAGAAGAGTGTGAATAAAAGTAACTCTTGGCTCTGATTGGTCAAGAACTTGTGTGGACAGTTTGTGTACAGATGTGAGGGAGATTTGTTAAGTGCTCTGCTGACATACAGGGATGGATGGTAAATTACTAGAAGAAGCTTGAGATGTACATAAGGGATGTTAGAACCTGCAATAAAGGATTAGAATTGTTCACTTATCTGAGTCCATGCCTTCAGTTTATGTATCTTCAGTTTGTTCAGCAGGGTAAAATGGTGAGTTCTGATTGCATTTTTTTTATACCTTATTGAAGTATCCACACTATAAGCCCCACTAATCTGCTGGTGTAAACTGCCACAGAGTGGGACATGTCTGGTGAACTTCTACAGCACATTTTATGTGTTATCTATCACACAAAAATGAAACTCATTGATATGGTCAAAGACTGCAATACAATGTAAGCCAAAAACAGATAAATGGTTCAGATAAATATACACTCTTGCTCCAATGTGACCCACTAGTATTGGAGAGGAGATTTGTGCAACAAATGAAATCATGTTCCAGTGTACTCTATTTCACTGAAATAATCAAAAATATAATTGAAACCTGGGATATGTTTGGTAGTAGCTGAGCTCTTCTGACTGTGATAATTCCTCTAAAAACCCCAAAATGAAAAGGCATCTAGACTCAGGAATCAAGCTGAAGAAGTGATGAGAGATTTGAAGAAAGGTAAATGCCTGAAGACACTAAAGCCAATGTGGAGTTTCTTGAAATTAAGAACCTACAGCCTACAAAGCAAAATAATGCTTTGGCTTTGAACTTCAACATTAAATTGGAAATCAGAGTAGATGAACTTTTTATGGGCAACAGAAGAAGCTCCTGAACAACTCTAGGACACAAAAACTTTGTTTCTCTGTATTAACTTGCCTAGTATTTGTTGGAGAGAGTAATTTCAAACTTTTGAAAGTTAGATCAATACTTGCTCAGCATGTTTTGTATATTTACCTTAATTCACATTCGGGGCAGACTTATTCAGATTTATAAGCAAAACAGTTGTCACTTTTTTTGAGAATATCTCTTACATTCATGAATGAAATTATGTGAATGAAGCTTTCAGTTTGCTCCTATCTTGATTCGTTTTGAGGCTCTGAGAATCTATCTAGCTTCAAAATTATGGAAAGGGAGTTACTGGTCCAGTCACAGATAACACATAGAATCATATTTAGAATAAAAATGGTACCTTATGATCTAGGAGTTGGTGAAGGCCATCTTGAGGAGGTGGAAGACCAAAACCTGAAAATTCATTGATTGCTGGAATCATTAAGCTGTTATATGCACTCTTTCCATTTTCCTGTTAAATTTGAATAATTCATATTTGAATGAATGTCACAGTGTTCTCAGATGGCTAATGGATTTTCAGTGGATAAATTTTCCTACGTCACTATGTCAGTACTTTTTTCTATCTAAATTTAATGGCTTTTTGTATTAATTTTAATTATCATTAATAGCAAAGTAGGATTTGATCCGTTTGTCTTACTCCATTTTTTTTCCCTAGAGAAATAGACATGTCTATAACATCTACAGATTTTTTCCCACTTCCTATGAGATGCAACCATAAACTTTGCACAAATGTGCAATGTTGTTTAAGAAGAATAATAAGAAAAACAAAACAGACAGACAAACAAAAAGTTAGTGTTTTGTTTCCCAAAATAGCATACATGGGTAAAAGATTATTAATGTTACCAACATCCAAAAAGTTGGTTGTTTGTTTTGTTTATTTTTGTTTTAATTTTTTTTGTTTTCTAATTTTAAATACTAATTAACGTGGCAAATAAATGTGAAGTGAAAAAAATGTTTGCACAATAGTAATGTTTTTCAAATATGGAACCTTAAATACTAACAAATCATAAAATTATTGATTCATGGAGCTAGACAAGGTCTTATGTTTCATTACTTTAGGAACAAAAGTGCCTAATTCAATAATGCTTTCTAGTAGTTTAATTAATTGTATTTATTTTATTGTATTTGTTAATATTGTGTGGAAAATTTCTCAGCTATGCTGAACTGTCTTAATATATGGGACATAAAATTCAATTTACCTTAAGATTGGTGACTGTCTTATCAACCTATGTTCTTATGGGCATAAAATGTGGATAAAAGGGCTCTTGTTGAAAAGTGCTATGCAATAGAATAAAAAGTGAAACAACTTAGTCTTTTATATCAAATAATGCATCTTGTCCTTAGCTGATTACTACATCAAGCAGGCTTTTGTTTTAAAATACAACTCTAAGCCCTACAGTAATCTGTGAGACCTGTTTCAAAATATTCAGGCACTCAGGAAAATTGAAAAATTAGACTAGTGTCAAGTAGGAAACAAAAACCAAAGCTAACTGATGACATCTCTATGGCATTGACAGTCAGAAATGCAAGGAATCTACATAGCTGCTACTCTAGCAATGGTGAGTAATGTAACAGTCTTGAACACAATGACTATAGTTGTTAGAACACTGTCCTGCCCGTGTTCCTTCTGGCACTTTCAGCTTGCCATTTTCATCTTTTCCTGGTCAACCTGTGGCTGGCTGGCTGTCTCACTCCAGTTTATAGGAGGGAGATGAGTTTCTTTTAATATCTGTATACCCGGTGTGAGATTAAGAAACAATGGTTCACATTATAGTCCAACCAGTTTATTATAAATCCTAATCAGGGAGAAGGGGAAGGGAAGGAGGGCTATAGAAAAGATAGGAAAGAAGCAAGAATCACATAAAGTGGGAATAGTCACCACCAGGATCCAGCAGCGGTCCTGTTGCATGATGTTTTGAAGGTCTGAGGCAGAAGCAGCAGGGGGAGAGAGTAGCAGCGTGGCTTGCCTTGGGTAGCAAGCAGATAGCAGGAGGCAGTTGTGGAGCCAATCCGGGAGGAAGTAGTAGTGCTCAGGCAGCAGGTCCAGGAGAGTCCATTAGCATGCAGGAATTCTGTAGTGAGGAATCTGATGGCAGACATCTTTATTCTTCTTCTTCAGCATTGTGGTAGAGCGCAGAACAAGTCCAGGAGGAAGAGAGACAGGTCGTGAGGCTTCTCATGGCAGAAACCTCTTCTTCTTCATGAGGAATCTGTTGCCAGAAAACCTAAACCTCATGGTTTTCAATTCCTCTTTTATCCTTCTTTTTCTCCTTCCTATCTGACATCCCTGGACACTTGAGCAAGAGTCATATGAGTACACCCTGAGATGGCCATCTTCCTTGAGTTAAGTCTATACAAAAGACCGTTTCACAGCCATTAAGCTGCACCTCATCTCTCTCTCCTTGCCCGTGGCCTTGTCCATCTGTGTCCCTCAGACAAAGGATTTCACAACCTTTGCCCAGAGCTAGTCCACCGAAGTTCTCCAGAGAAAGGATTTCTCAGTCGTTGCCAAGCAATTGCTTGGATTTGTTAATCTGTGTCCCCAGCAAGCTTTGAGATAATGATATAAAATAATATCTTACACTGGCCTACAGCACTTCTTAAAAATGACTCTGTATATATTTATCTGCATATATAACTAGGATGGATAAATGTCACAAAAGTAGAGACTGAAACTATTAAATCAGTCAAAAAAATGTCAGTTCAAAGTTGCATAAGCTTTAGCTGAACTCAGTAACAGACAGACCTTCAATATGTAATCTTACAAATTAAATCTGTTCCTTTATAGTTTAACCTGCAAGACCTGGTATAAGACAGTTTGTAGAGACATAACTGAAATAACTGTGTCAATTTATTCTAGTTTTGACAGGGTTAGATTTTATTTTCTTCACAATGTAGAGTTATGGTTTTTTATCTGAATTAAAACTAAAGTTGATATAAAACCAATATTTTAGTGATTGCTGAGCAGTTCTTATTGTCATGCCAGTGAGGAGGCTGGCAGTGCACAGGAAGCTGGGATGGGACACAGCCATGACCGTTGACCTAAACTGGCCAAAGAAATACTCCATATAATGTAGAATCATGCTCGGCAATAAAAGATAATTAGAAGGAAGGAAGAAAATAGGAATATTCTGAGTGATGGCATTTGTTCTCACAATAAATTGTTAAGAAGCCCTGCTTTCTTGGAAATGGCTGAACATCTGTCTGCCAGTGAAAAGTAGTGAATTCATTCATTGTTTTCCTCTTCTTGCATGCACAAAGCTATTAAAGTGCCTTTATCTCAATCCATGAATTCTTGTGCTTTTACCTTCCTGTTTCCCTCTTCCGTTCCACTGGGGGGCAGTGAGTGAGTGGCTATGTGATGCTCAGCTGCCTGCTGGGGTTAATCCACAACATAATACAGTAAATAAACAGTGTTGTACATATATAAAGGTTAACATTTTATATCCTAACACTACTATTTCTCTTCTATTATAACCGAGAGGTGAGAAAGTGTGAGGCTTAGCTGCCTATCAGGATTATCCACCACCAGCATTATAATTCAGATAAGACCTAAAAGAATTTATCTGGATTGTTACACATTGCTTACTGAATGTACTGGGTAATTCAAATCAATAAATCAGTATGCAGTAGCAGAAGGGTAGGCTTGCATTATGTGAAAGTGTCCCAAAACATTAAAGTCAATTTCTCATACAACAAGTTTCAATTCATCTCCAACCAATTGTGTTTTATGACACTATTTGATCTCAATTTTGTTGGTGTGAACAATTTAAAAATGCATTATTCGAAGTAGTTTTATACTTAAAGAATGTTGGAAACTTTTAATATGTTCTTTGTCTTTTAAAATGGTTTTCAAGGGTAGTGTTATCAAGTCAAGTAAAAGATAAACTAAATACAAAACCAAAATGTACTTATGCACATATGAACACAAGTATTATATTTCCATCATCAGGAAAAATTACCTTTCAATTAGGAAAAACTCCTGTTCAGTCTATAATTGTTGACATTGTTCGAGGTTGCTCTAACTACTCCTATTTAGAAATAAACACATGAGAAAGACTTAGTGATTAATTATAATATGCTACAATTCCTTTATCCATCAAATTCTCCATTCGTTTTTATTTTTACTTTTCAGTTTCTCTTTTCTATTGATACCAGCCTCATACATCTAGCAATGTTCATTTTTAGTCATGTATTTTTATTTTGTTGTTGTTGTTATTAGTTGCTGTTTGTTTTCCTTCCTGGATTAGCTTGGTATCAGCTGAATAATTCAGTTTGCATCATTTAGACTTGGGTACTCTCCAGTTTAGTACTGTGTGTACCGTGGTATTGATATTTAGCTAATTAGTGTTTTCCTCTGTACTCTTCTTTGGTATGCTTGACTACAAATTTTTACACTTGAAAAGATTTTCTATTCTTTCCTTAAAAGACATTGTTTTTGCTTGTTGTGTATGCTTTTTTTTTTTTTTTTTTCCCCCTGTGAACATAAATTTAGGATTTGAAATAAATGCAAGTTTTACTTGAGTCTGATATACCTCACTTAGTCTGCAGACTAAATGTTGGTGCTGATTATAGGTAGTTTTTATGAGTGTTACATGAATTTTTGGTAATTTAAAAGTTCAATTTCAAAATAAAAATATATATATCACAGGTTTGTTATTCTTAAAAAAAAAAGGAAAGAAAGAAAATATATATTTGACAAGAAAGTTATTTTTAATTGAGCTTCTTTACATTTCCTCTTTTTTTTATTTAGTATGTATTGCAGATGCATTCAATTGTGAATATATATGTTTCTGGAGACATGTGAATAGCCACGTGCACTGAATTACTTGAATGAATCTCTCTAGATTAGCTGCAGAATTTTTCTATTTAATTTCTGACAGCTTGTTGTATAATTCAGTCCTTATCTAAATTTTTCAGTTTACTCTTAAGTTTTTACCCTGACGTTTATTATATTACTTTTCCTGCAACGGTGGCCGGGGATCTGCACGGATGAGGAAGCATCTCACAGAAAAACTCAAATGGAAGAAGGAAGTCTATGGAATGTGGAAAAGAGATCTGCACACATCAAAAGAATATACGAATGTTGACAGGGCATGCACAGATGCCATAAAGAAGGCTAAAGCCCACTTGGAATTTAATTTTTGAGGGAAGCCAACAACAACAAGAAAGGTTTATTTTAAGTATGTCAATATCAGAAAGAAAGACGAGGGAAAATGTGTGTCCTCTTTTGAATGAGATAGGTGCACTTGTAATGGATCCCATGAACTTTTCTTACATCAAATAACATAAAATTTTGATTTGGATTGGATGGAAATGAGAATCCAAAGTAGTTAGCAGAATTTAATCCTAGCTGCATAATATACGTAAATTAAGATTTTCTTGCGCTACGCACTATTTTAATATACTATACCCAGCCTAGGAACAGATTGAAAAAGCCATTTGTTTAACTACTTTTAGTATGTTAGGTGCTATAAGGTTAGAGCTTAGTTCCTATCATTCTGACAAAGTTTAAGAAAAAAAATTTAAATAGGAGAATAACACAGAAACTATCAGAATTAGAATGCCATTCTGTTCAAATATGTCCAACAGCTTCTGTGCAGCTCTACTATGTAAATATTCCTTTACTGTTTGATGGAGTTGGAAACACAGTCTCTAACCCTTTGGTTTCCAATGTAATGAAATTCATTAATTAAAAAAAGCTTTTTCATTCGTTCCAAGTGAATGAAGATGCAGCTATTACAAATAAACTGCTGTGCATGAAAATCATATAGGCTTCTGGATAGCTATGGTTGTATTTAAAAATTCAGATGAAAAGTACTCTAGGTAATTTCTTCTGGTTTATGCAACAACAACAACCAAAAAAAAAAAAAAAAAAAAAAAAAACCACAAACAAGCAAGCCACCAACAACAAAAGAACACCATTAAAATAATGTTTATTGTATAACAGTTGGGAGTGATAAACGCTAGTAACTGGTATATGTGAAATTCTAGCATATTCCTGTATGTATTGGTGAAAGAATTTACATGAATACTTTTCATTAATGGCAAATAATATTGCTCAAATTGAAAATATACTTCCAAGCCTACTACTTGGGTTAATTTGGGGTTAATTGTGAATTTATTTATTATTATTATTTTTTTTAGTTATTATGAAATCGTAACAAAATCAGTGAATGAATTGGAGTAATATTTTTACAGTGGGGTAGCTTGCTTCCTAATCCATCAACAAAAATCTTATTTACAAGTCAAGTATTCATCTGATAACTTCTTGATTCTTCTCTGTGTATTGGTGCTAAAGCCACGTCAAAAATTTCTAGCAAATTGGGCAGTAAGATTTTTAGGAATCCAACCTCAAACATTGTGGTGGTTTCACACTGGTGGCTAGCTAAGCACTGTTCTCTCTCTTTTCTCTCTCAAGGAAACAGGGAGAAAATATGATTAATAAAGTTTCCTGGGTTGAAGTCAAGGAAGTCACTATTTACTATAATGAACAAAACAGATTAAGCACAGGGAGTTTAATTTATTGCCTGTTGGTACCAGACTAAATGAGAACTAAATATTCTCTCCCTGCACATCATCTTCCACCTCCTCTCCCTAAGTGACAGAGAGGAGGGGAATGGGTGTTGTGGTCAGTTCATAATGCCTCATCACCTGCAACTCCTTTACCTTTACTCTTTTCCCCTTCCCCAGGTACCTATGCAGGATGCTGTTCTTCACAAACTGATCCAACTTGATCTTCCCATATGCCGTGGTGGGACCCAATATAGTTCTGTTCCAGAGGATGCAGTCCTTCAGAAACAGACTGCTCCACTCCAGGCTCCTCTCCATGGGCTGCATTTTGAGCAGCAGTATTTTCCTTTCCTAAATCTACTGTCACAGAGGTATAATCAGAGTCACTGGCTCAGAGCTGTCCGGTGGTGGACCCCTTTTGTTGCTGGCTGAAACTGGTTCTCATCTAACACAGGACAGCTTCTGGGCTCTTCTCACAGAGGCCACACTTGCAGACCCAATTGCCAAAATCTTTCCACGCCATCCCAAAACTAACATTCATTGTTGTTCAGGTTTAACACAGCAGGTAACTAAGCACTTCCTCTAGCAAGTGGGATGGGAGAAAGAATCAGGAAAAGGTAAAACTTGTGGGCTGAGATGAAGACACGTATAGAACAGAAGAGGAAGGGAAAATAGTAACAATAATAGGAATAAATTTTATATATATACACACATAAATAAAACAAGTTATCAAGCGATACACAATGCAATTTCTCGCCACCAGCTGGTTAACACCCAGGCTGTTCCCAAACAGTGGCTGCAGAAGCCCCGGCTTGTCCAAAGCCCCTGGTCTTATTGTTAAACAAGATGCCATATGGTATGGAATATCCCTTTGGCCAGCTTGGTTTAGCTGTCCTGGTTCTGTTGCCTCTCAGCTTTTTGTGTACTCCTAGCCTCCTTACTAGTATGGCTATATGAAAAGCTGAAAACTCCTTGACTTAATGAAAGGATTTCTCAGCAGCAACTAAAGCGTTGGTTTGCTATCAACATTATTCTTTTCCTCATCAAAGCATAGCATCCTATTCGCCACTATGAAGAAAATTCACTATCTCTGTCAAAACCAGGACAACTGTAATTACTACATAATTTCTTATAATTCTATATAATTACATAATTGGTTTTATAACAGACAATATTGCTCTTTTTTTAAATAAAAATTTTGTTTTAAACACAATGATATTATTATAAAGGACACTAAATTACATTTCAGTTAAAAGAGGTCTTACTTCAAGACCTTTATAGCTACTGGCTTTTGTTAACACAACACAAAAATTACAAATACAAAACAAATACAATATTGATGCCAAGTGGGAAAAAAAATGATTCAAGGGGCAGAATTCAGGTTTCAAATGGATTGCATCTATAATTCAAGTTCAGAACAGAATTACAGAAATTCAGCCCTCAGCATATGAAAATACCTAATGTATACACAGACTGAGGCAATGTAGGTCACTCATTATGTTTTCAACCTTTAAAAAAGACATTATGCTTTCCTGTAAAGCACCAATTTTACATTTTCTTTCAGTATAACTACAAAAATGTAAATGATTTTTCCCCCACTCATAACTACTTTTAATCTTTAGACAATAAATAAATAAATAAATAAAATTTTGAATTAATTTTATTCAAGAACAAATTTTTAAAGTGAGTGATGCAATAGTATCCATGTATGTTGTACTTTGTGTTCATAATATTGCTAAGCTGTGTATCTTTGTACAATACAGGTTGGGGGTTTTTTTGCTTTTGTTTTATTTTTTATGTTATATATTTATGTTTTTTTATGTTGATATATCTGACTGATAATTTATTCACTCATCATGAGTGATATTTAAAATAAGAGACAATAAAGTAGTTAAAAATCATAGCAAAACATTGCAATAAAATGCAGTTTTCATATTAACTAGTATTTCTGAAATGGCAAAGTTTTGTCAAAGAAGACAGCTTAAAAAAACATTAATTATATAATATCAAGTTCTTTAAACATGAAAAGTTATTGAAAGAATTCTGAAAAAATATTTGCAGAATAAAAATGACTTATACTATTATCTTCTTTGTGTCTGACACTTTGCAGTTATTCCTTTTTTTCCCCATTATTTCACACTGAAATGTTAACATAATTTTCAGTCTTCTTCCTCGGAAAAAAAAAAAAAAAAAAAAAAAGGGTTGAAAAATGAGGAAAGAGAAAAAAAAGCATGAGGATTAAATAAAATCCATTTTTAAGATTAGAAGACTCCAATATGCATATTTTAGCTTAATGACATCTGCCAACATCTATCATAATGTTTTCTTCTAGAATATTCATGGAATTCACGAAGTGTTGTAAACTTGCGTCATAACAAGCTTCTTTGTTGCTTCTTCGTGAAAAGACATACAACGAACAGATAATTTATTCCTCTGTGGAATCTAAAAGAGTAGAATGAGAATCTAAAAGAGTAAAAGTGAAAAATGTATCCATTTTAAATAATTAGCAGGGAGTAATTTTTTTTTACTTAGCAGGTTAGCTAGAAATGAAGCTTTCTTGTTTAACTTCCACGATGATTTGATTTACTTTTTACTTATTATTGTGTAATATGCTTATCTTGAAAGCCATTTGAAAATACTTATGAAATAACCTGTAGAGCAATAGAATGAAGTTATCAGTAAACCAACGTCAATATGGGGGGAAATAAATGATATCAACTAAGAGTATTTTGAGAATATTTATTTCCTGTTACCCTATACATTGGTAACAGTGTGTCAAAGGTGAAGATGAAAATGCATATTTTTCTCTAAATTACTGTCGTATGCTGAAGTTTCTGATGATTTCAATGTAAATTCAGTACAGTCAAAAACAGCATTCTTTTTTTTTTTTTTTTAACAAAGATCACTGAAATGTTGATTCTTGAAGACACAAATATATTTAGATAAATATTTAGACATACATGTCTATTAAAATTCTAACAAACCTCTTTTGCCCACAACACTAATTGTCCACCATTCTCCCTTGCTGTTTTCATCTGAATCCAAAAAGAATCATTCTTCTCTTTTTGCTCCAGAGAGAACCTGGAGTGCGTGAATGGCTGAGTGTTGTAGCGGATAAAATTATACAACTTACTGGTGCAGTAGCACGTAGCATATTTATTGATACAAAATAGTGATTTAACAAAGTTTAAGTCAACAACGTCACAAGATTTGAAATGATAGAATGCACTTGATATTTGCTCCATAGAGGACAGGATTAAACACTCTGGTCCAGGAGACCTTCTAGTTGAGTCATGAGGTTCGAAGTTTACTCCCTTGATAACTCCTCGAAACAAAGGTAGCCTGGATGTGGTTGGATTCACTCTTAGTCCATAGTATCAGGTTTCTGCTGTTGATCTAGTATTAAAAATCAACTAAAGAGCATCTAAGTCATCTTCTCTTGTGACTATGATCCTGACTCGAAATCCTACAAAATACCCAAAACTTACATGGACTGCTAAATTAGCTATTAAGTATAAAAACTTCCTGAATGTACATAAATATTTAAATGAAATAAACAAAGGGATTAAGAAAATCAAAACTGAAAGAACTATAAACACACAAAAAAAAAAAAAATCACAAATACAGTTCACTGTGTATCTACATAAGTCAAATTCCTTGATCAGACTATTACAGACTGGAAATTTCACTTGCTCTCCTTGTTTCCACAGTCTTTAAAATGATAAAGTAAAATTAAAAACCAATGAAACAGACAGTGAAATACAGCTATTTTTTAATTTATAATTGAAGATACTTACAATCTCCTTCATCAGGAAGAACTCTCATGGGTGATTCTTTTTGCTGAAATATGATTAGTATATATATATATATATATATTTGTTTTCTATAAAACAGCTATAACAACAGAAAAAGGAAACATTAACAACTGAAAACATCGGTAAAATGGATGTAACAATATGAAACTAGAATGGAGAAATGGGCTTTGTTTTTCAAAAATACCTAAGACAATAATATGTGGTAAAAATATATATAGGTATATATTTTCAGACTTTTCTTCTGTATTTCTCTGTGTCATTGACAAAAACAACTACACTAGACACTTTGTTCGTAAAAGATAAGTCAGATTTATTTTCTGACATTGATATAGGGTAATAACTTCACAGTGGCTTAATGAGATATGAGATGGCTGCATACACATGATCATTTCCCACACTGCAAAGAATTAGACACTGTATGATGAACAGATATACAGAGTGGTGTGGTTAAACTGGTATCTACAGATAGTACAGCTAGAAAAATTGTCACGGTAGAAAGGAATAATCAAAAACAAATAAAAAACCCACCTGTGTCTTGAGCTCACAGAAAAACTCCAAAGGAAGCAACCTCCAAGAAAAAAACCTTCCTCAGTGGCAATCAGCCCTTAAATGGGGGGTCTAGGAGAAGTGGAGCCAGGCTCCACCCCTTCTGGTCACACAGGTGAATTGCCTTCACCAATGCTCCTTTGGCTGACTCATTGCTTGCCTCAGGTGATCAATCAAAGGTTCAGGCCATGATTCAGCGATTCCCATACACTCCACCTCTTCATGGCATGAACCAATGATTGAGTTAAAGAGAGGATGAGCCTTTCCTAGTATAGAGATCTGACATATCACGACACTTAGACAGTCTCCTGTCACAATGCATGTTGACAATTTAAGACGAATTATGATCGATACATGATGAAAGTTCATGATCTGTCATGGGCCAGTGTTCAATGAAGTTACTGGAGGCATGCGGTTGTGAGGTGCAGGTCTGTCCTATGTTCCATCAGTCCCATGTAGACCATCACCGGATGTTACATGTGATCTGACAGTAACGCTGGAACACTTTGATGGCATTTTGTTCCTTCCGGTGATCCTGAAGGCTCAAAGACTCACAGGGAATAATACAGATGTGTCAGGGGTACCAGGAGGGGAAAGTGTGCTCTCCAGGGCAAGATACAGGCTGTATTTCTATCCTGGATCAACACTTAAGCTTGTACTAGGGCATGTCCTAGCCACCTGTACTACACCATCTGGCCGGATGTCTGCAGCTGCGTAACTATATCAGGCATCAAAAGAGGTGTCCTGATCTTCCATAGGGACATGAGGGGGGTCCCTTTAGCAGCAAAAAATGGAGCATTGACCACAATATCAGTAGATCAGTAGGCCATGTACCTATTACTGGAGGGACTACTGAGCCTCCCACCTCCAATCGTCTCCCCCAAGGTGCAAGTAAGCCACACTACCTGGGTCCCACCTGCACCTCCCAAGGACATTTTATTCTATGGGTACCCAGATCTCAACTCTCAGGGGCAGGGAGCAGAATATTATTTTCATTACCAATCTGAGGTCTTACCTGATGATCAGTGCCCATAATTTGGATCCTAAGCAGGGTAGCCCATGTTGTCTGCAGCATTCTCAGGGCACAGTTCTGCTGTCTCAGGATCTTTTGTTCAGGTCCAGCGAGGTATCATACAGTCTTTTCATCCACCCCTGTAAGGACTGGGAGTCTGTCTTCAGGGCCGCCTTAAGAATACCATTACAACATCCAATGATGCCTGCCCCCATTGGATTATATGGCAGGTGGAATCGCCATTCGATGTTATTTTCCTCTGCCCAGCACTGCATTGTTGCACCAGTAAAATGAGTCCCTTGGTCACTCTCGATGACTTGAGGTGTCCCGTAGGCAGACATCAGTTTAGTGAGTGCCTTGATGGTATATGCCTGGTTTGCTTTCAGTACTGGATAGGCCTGCAGCAGCCCACTTGCAGTGTCGACACAGGACAGGGCATATCTCACCCCCTCAGACCAAGGAAGGGGCCCAGTGTAATCAACCTGCCGTTGCTGGAGAGAATTGTGCCCTCTAGCAAGATGGGCTGTTGTTTCGGGCAACGATCTCAGTCTCATCTTAGAGCAAGAGTCACAATCCTGGCATGCCTGGATGATGTCAGGTAGTTGTATGGGCAGTCCCCATGCTTTAGCAGCTGCCCACATTGTCTTTTGTCCCACATGCCGTAGCTTCAGATGTAACCAATGGGCAACATTCTCAGATGGTGAATTCTCAATCCATCGAACTCAGGCCAGCGTGTCGGCTTCATCGTTTCCCAGTGACTGTAGGGGCTGATGACCAGAAACATGGTAGACACATACAGTCCTGTGTTTGACTGTATTCCATATGTCTAACCACATGTCCTTGCCCCAGATTGGTCAGGTGTGGATAGTCCATTCCTGGTTGCCCACTGAGCAATCCAAAGAGTGAGCCCCTGGTACACAGCCCAACTATCTGTACAGATATTCAGGATACCATTACCTGGTTCCTTGGTTATAACCATCCACATGGCTCACATTTCTGCCTATTGGCTGCTCTGACCATCTCCCTTGTCAAACCAGATTGTCTCGGTGGAAGGATTGTATGCTACCGCTCTCCACTTGCTCAGGTTGCCCTTGCTGGACCCATCTGTGTACCAGGCATCTTCAGAGATAGGATATTTTCCCTCCAGAACGGGACTCTTCTACGGTGGAGAGACCAGTGTTTGTTTTAGTGTATCACTGTGATACGTCACTGGGCCTAGGATCTTCTGAAGTTCTTCTTTCAAGGGTGATGAAGACAGACTGCTCCTTTGGCTGAGGTAGGCGACCCATTGTGCCACTGTTTGTGCTTTGGCCACCCTTGTCTTAGGAAGGTGGGTCAGATCTTTCACCCAACCCTGAATCAGCAGAGTGGTCTTGAATATAACTTCAGCTGTTTGAGTTATTGGCTCTACTGCCTGTAATGCAGAGTAGGCAGCCAATTACTGTTTTTCAATCATACTGTATCTTTCTTCTGCTCCTTGCCAGACCTGAGACCAAAAACCAATGGGGGTCCGAACAGAGTTCTGACATTGCCACAGGCTCCAACCAAAGCTGCCTTGAGTAATGTGGAAATCCAACTTGGCTGGGAGGGTAGGATCAAATATACCCAACGCCTGGGCTTGTTTAACTGCCAGTTTTGCTTGTTGGAAAGCGTCCTGTTCTGTTTTCCCCCAGTCCCATTGCTGCCCCTTTTTTGTGAGTCTGTACGGTGGCCTTAGCAGCTGCGCTGTGTGAGGTATAAAGGAACACCAGTAACCCAAATACCTAGAAACTCTTGTAGCTGCTTCAATGTTGTAGGGACTGGGAACACCTGAACCTTATCTATTATAGTACTGGGTAGTACTTTGGTCTTTCCTGACCAAACCACCCCCAGGAATTTTACGGACCTTGCATCTTTTGGAGATTTATAGTCCATCCCCTCTGTTGTAAATAGGCAATTAATTAATCTGCCGCCTGCCTTACTGCCCCCAGTGAGTTGGATGTCAACAGGAAATCATGATACAGGTTAATATCATCAGTTTTTTTCCAATCAGACAGGTCATGTGCCACTAGATTGTGACAATATGTTGGTGAATGCATGTACCCCTGTGGCAGGACCTGAAAAGTCCACTGCCTGCCTCCCTATGTAAACGCAAACTGATCTTGCAATTCCTCAGCAATTGGAATACTGAAGAACGCATTTTCTCAGTCTAGGACACAGTGATAGGTTTTTATCTCCTTACTTTATGTGTTTATTATGGAGACAATATTGGGTACGGCCGCATGAATATGTGGTGTGACCTTATTTAATTCTCTGTAATCCACTGTCATTTTCCACATGCCATCCGACTTTCGCACTGGCCATATGGGGGAATTACATGGGCTGTGGACAGGTCTTACAATGCCCACTTTTTCTAATTCCTGCACTGTTCTGAATATTTCATCCTGCCCACCTGGGAGTCTATGCTGTTTTACGTTTGTAACCTGGCGCGGTTTCGGCAGGCAAATAGGCCCATGTGTTGCATGGCCTGCACCGCTCAGATACCAATACATCTCTGTCAAAGTCTGAACTTTCCCATGGTTGTCTGGAGAGCCAGACCCCATAGAATATCTGTGCCCAGGATATATTCTTGGACTGGGACAATAGACACCTTGTACTCCTAGGGCGGGAGATGCCCAACCCCCAGTTTCAACCATGTTGGGTGACAGGAATAATCTGTCCCCCAAAACCACCAATCATCACTCTGTCCCCATCAGATTTGGTCGGACCTCCATAGATAATTGATGTTTCTGCTCTGGTGTCCACTAATGCCATAACTCTCTGAATATTTTGTCAGGACCAATAAATCGTTAATTCTACATAAGGCCTCCGGTCCCATCTGGAGGCCCTATGGGAACTAACATCCCTCGTCACGCTATGAATTGTGCTATGGCCAATTCTTTTGCTTCCAGTGGCCCAAGACACCTGAGGAGGCTTTTTTTTTTCTTTTTTTTTTCAATTAGGAACAATGAAATCTTCTAGGTTCCATGTTGTTGTTGGTATTCCCTCTGTAATCCTTACCCTTGGTTTCTTAGGCAGTTCTGAAGTTTTTGATTGTCCTTCAGTCGTCTCCAAAGCTGGAGAAGAACATGGTTGGGCTGGCGGTCAATCTTAGCAAATTGGACCCCAGCCGAAATTAAATCATTAAACGTTTGTTTTCGGAAGACCCTTATGGGTCCCGATTGAGGAGCTCAACTAGCTGGCATCTTAGTTTTAGTCACTGGCAGGACCTCGGCTTCTTCTAATGTCCGAATATTGCGCCTAGTCCACAGGCGTGCTGTTTCTCCTAGGTCAGCCACTAACTGTGCAGTCTGCTAGACTACAGTTTCTAAGGCCACCAGGGGATTTAATATAGAGGCTAATGTATACAAATGAGGGAGAGCTTGCTGTAGAATTAAGTCTCTCTTCCGTGCTGAGAATTTGACCATATCAGGGCCATCAAATGTGTTTTCATAAATTGCTTCCCTTATGCCTAGATGACGGATATAATTCTGAAGGTCTTCCATGGAGGACCACATCCCTGTATGTAGAGGTATATCAGATTTATTCAGCCACACCAAACAGCTGCCATTAACCATTCTATTATAGAATGGTTTTCAAGAAGATATTGATTACCTGCATGTAACCTCTACCTGAGAGCGGGATGGACAGTCATGGTGGCCAACTTGGCTATTTCCGGGCCATTCACCAAAACGCTTACTGCCCCAGAATCCCACAGTCTTAATAACCAGGCTGGCACACTGTCTCTAGGCTTCCGCAAAATCACTGCTCTAAATCCATGAATTCTGGTGCCATGTATGGCTGGGCTGTTACATGCAAGTGAGTCCAGGTAGTGGGCCAATGATCAGGCGGCACCCCTGCCGGTCTGTCCTGTACTTTTTTTGTTTTCTGAATTATAACAGGACAGACTTCTAGTGGATCTGTCAAAATTGGATATTTGAGATCTAATTCAGGTTTTTCATTTTCCTCATCAAAGTCTGTTGATTCAGGAGTCTGGTCATTGTTTATTGAAATGTTATGCATTTGACCTATTGAAAGATGCAGCATTAGTTTCCTCCCTGTCAATATGCCAAGTTCTTGCTTTAACTTTCCAATACGGTCTTTCAAAAGCTGGTTTTCATTCTCCAAAGTATTATTCCTCATTTCAGCATGATTTAAAGCATTTAATAGTGGCCATGTCACTGTGGAGGCAGCCAATCTTTCTTTCACAATCAGTATATAGTTGCTAAGTCCCTAAAAGTAATCTGCCATGTGATATGGGGAGATATTTCCTGTAACACATAGGGGACCCCATTTTTCAATAATAACCATTAGTTCATTGTGGGAGATCCCATAAATCCTGGAATCTGCCCTCGAATCATTTTATCTAGGGGAGTAGCGTTCTCCCCCCTGACCAATTTATAGAAATTCCAAAGAAAGGACATAATGTAAATTTTAGTATATTTGGCCTGCCTCGCTCATCAAGTGTATCATCAATGAATATTAAGATGTTATAATTATGAAATAAACAAGAGAGTTAGGCAAAGCAGATTATAATAACAAAAAGACAATAGATAGACAGCTTATCTGTATCCTGGGCTCACTTATGAAACTCCAGTGGAGAGAATCTCCAGAAGAGACCCTTCCCAACTGGTACCCAGCTCTTAAAAGGGTCTAGGAGAGGTGGAGCCAGGCTCCACCCCTTCCAGTAGCACAGGTGAATTGCCTTCACCTGTGCTCCAGTGGCTAACTCATGGGGACCGGATGGGCTAAACCCTTGGGTGATGAGGGAGCTGGCAGGGGTGATTGCCAAGCCCCTCTCGGCTATCTATCAATGCTCCTGGTTAACTGATGAGGTCCCAGAGAATTGGAGGCTTGCTGATGTGACTCCCATCTTCAAGAAGGGCCACCAGAAGGATCCAGAAAACTACAGGCCTGTTAGCCTGACCTCGGTACCAGAGGAAGTTATGGAGCAAATCATCTTGGATGAGATTGCATGGCATGTGCGTGGTGTCCAGGAGATCAGGCCCAGCCAGCATGGGTTTGTGAAAGGCAGGTCATGCTTGACCAACCTCATCTCCTTCTATGACTGGGTGGCCAGTCTGGTAGATGAGGGAAGGGCTATTGATTTAGTCTTCCTAGACTTCAGCAAAGCCTTTGACATGGTCTCTCATAGGCTTCTTCTGGGGAAATTGGCTGCCTGTGGTCTGAACAGGTATACACTTCTTTGGGTAAGGAACTGGCTACAGGGCCATGCCCAACGGGTAGTGGCGAATGAAGTCCAGCTGGTGACCCATTTCAAGTAGTGTCCCCCAGGGGTCGGTACTGGGGCCCATCTTGTTTAATATCTTTATTGATGACCTAGATGAGGGGATTGAGAGTACTCTCAGTAAGTTTGCAGATGACACCAAGCTGGAAGGTAGTGTCGATCTGCCTGAGGGTAGGGAGGCTCTTCAGAGGGATTGAGATGAGCTGGATTGCTGGGCTGAGGTGAATGGGATGAGGTTCAACAAGGCCAAGTGCTGGGTCCTGCACTTTGGGCACAACAACCCCATGCAGCATTACAGGCTTGGGGATGAGTGGTTGGATGATTGTGAAGAGGAAAGGGACCTCAAGGTGTTGGTTGATGCTCGGCTGAACATGAGCCGACAGTGTGCCCAGGTGGCCAAGAGGGCCAACAGCATCCTGGCCTGCATTAGAAATAGTGTGGCCAGCAGGAGCAGGGAGGTGATCATTCCCCTCTACTCGGCACTGGTGAGGCCACACCTCAAGTACTGTCTTCAGTTTTGGGCCCCTCACTACAGGAAAGACATTGAGGCCCTGGAGCGTGTCCAGAGAAGGGCAACGAAACTGGTGAGAGGTCTGGAGCACAAGTCTTATGAGGAGCGGCTGAGGGAGCTGGGATTGTTCAGTCTGGAGAAGAGGAGGCTCAGGGGAGACCTCATTGCACTCTACAACTTCCTGAAGGGAGGTTGTGGTGCAAAAGGGTCTGGCCTCTTCTCCCAGGCAAATAATAGGACCCGAGGAAACGGCCAGAAGTTATACCAGAGGAGGTTTAGGTTGGACATTAGGAGAAACTTTTTCTCCCAAAGGGTGGTCAGGCACTGGAATGGCTGCCCAGGGAGGTGGTGGAGTCGCCGTCCCTGGTAGTGTTCAAGAGGCGCCTGGATGAGGAGCTATGAGAGATGGTTTAGTAGCTTGTGGCACTGATAGGAATGGGAGGGTGGTTGGACTAGATGATCTTGCAGGTCGTTTCCAACCTTGTGATTCTGTGATTCTGTGAAAAAAGACAGGGAGATGTTGGAGAGGATCCAGAGGAGAGCCATGAAGATGATCAGGGGACTGGAGAACTCCTCTATGGAGACAGGCTGAGGGAGCTGGGCTTGTTGGAGAAAATAAAGCTGCAGGGTGACCACATTGCAGCCTTTCAATACCTAAAGGGAGCCTACAAACAGGAGGGGAATAAACTCTGTGAAAAGGTTGATAACTGCAGGACAAGGGGAAATGTTTTGAAGTTGAGGAAGGGAAGGTTTAGGTTAGATGTCGGGGAAGTTCTTTACAGAGAGAGTGGTGCGGTGCTGGAACAGGCTGCCCAGAGAGGTTGTGGACGTCCCATTCCTAGAGGTGTCCAAGGCCAGATTGGATGGGGCCCTGGGCAGCCTGGTTTAGTATTACATGGGGAGGTTGGTGGCCCTGCATATGGCAGGGGTTGGAGATACATGATCGTTGAGGTCCCTTCCAACCCTGGCTGTTCTGTGATTCTGTTTTATCAGCTAAAAAAAAAAAAATCTAATTTCTTTTTAGGTTTGTTAGGAGTAATTCAGGACAAAAATACTATGCAGAGCAACCTTAGACAGTCGGCAAAAAAAGATAAAAAAACTCCTAAGCCTGTGATGTGAGAAAGCCTCAGTGTGAAAAGAATTCACTTGAAAATATAGTACCAATTAGAAGCAATTTCATATAAATGCAACTTGGCCATCTGTCAATTCATTAATTTGTTACTGAAATGCTCGTCAATTCATTTATTTTGTTATTAAAATGCTCTTGCCACTGAAAATACTCAGTTCCTTGGTTAATCACAATGACTGTGCAGCATTTGTCTTTTTTTTAAAAAAACTAAATAAGTGATATCTAAGCTTATTTATTTTCATTTCAGTAAATTAAGTGCTTCGGCTTTTGAGAAATACAGGCTATGTATGTATATATGTATATATATATATTTAAAAAAAAAATAACTAGGGAGCTTACTTTTTTTTTTTTTTTTTTTTTTACACTGTTAAAAATATTTTTAAATCCTTAACATGATTGACAAATATAACTAAAAAATAACAAAATCCTCTTTAGAATTTCTGAGCAAAACTTCACTGTTCTTTTACCACTCAGTACTAGCTTCAAAAACTTAAGACCATTGAATTTTTAGCTCCAGAGACAAAGATAGTGACTCATTTGAATTCTTCATTAAATATTATTTTTCAATTACAGTATATTACTTTCTGTTAGTATAGCCATGGATAATCTCTCAGACCAAGCAAGATCATAGTATATTTCAATTTGTAGATCATTTTCCTATAGAAAATATGCTGCCTTATATATAGAATAAATATTAGTTCATCTGACAATTTTTGAGTCTCCAGAAAGTTAGTGATGTTACTATCTAAATTATTTGTCCAACTCCATTTTCTGCATTAAATTAATCTCTTTTGTGGAACATCCTTGGGCAATCATAGAGTCATAGATTAATAGAATCATGGCATGGCCTGGGTTGAAAAGGATCACAATGGTCACTGAGTTTCAACCACCCTGCCATAGGCAGGGTTGCCAACCACTAGACCAGGCTGCCCAGAGCCACATCCAGCCTGGCCTTGAATGCCTCCAGGGACGGGACATCCACTACCTCCTTGGACAGCCTGTTCTAGTCATCACCCTCTGTGTGAAAAACTTTCTCCTAATATCTAACCTAAACCTCCCCTGTCTCATTTTAAGACAATTCCCCCTTGTCCTATCACTATCCACCCTCATGATTGAACCCCAGGGAACCCTCAATGAAACTCCCTTGTTTACCATTCTAAGTGGTTAAACTTCATCTAGTACTTTTGACCCATATAAACTAGCACGCTCCCAAAACAGGTCTCAGTGTAGTTTCAGACAAGGCAAAGACCAAAAATCACTTGCAGTGAAGAGCTTTATGTGTCACCACTTTTAGAAAGGGTAAAAGCTGTAATAACTTTGGCACAGACTATTCAATAGGAGCATAGTATTAGTAAGTTAGATTTATTAGTATATTTGCTGATATGCTGGATATCAGCAAACTGCATTCTAGTAGAAATTGCAGGTTTTCCCCCTAAATCTCAGAAAGAACAGTGTATGTAGACAAATCAATACTCCCTATTTCCATCTTACTTCTTTTTCTCTATGACAAATCTAAACTTCAGTTCAACTGACAATGTCAAGTGTGTGGAAATTTCAGACACTAATACAGTTATATAAGAAAAGCCATAGGTGAAACAAAGTTCTGAAAAAGGTTTTTGTAACCAGCAGTAGAAGTTACGCGTAACTTTATTGTCCCTGAATATTTATGCCTGTATTTAAGTCTGTAGTTTTAGTCTTTTTAAAAATATTTATTTCTGGGTTTGGATAAAATCTGCTTATTTAACTATTTAGTATTTGGGGTAGATTATTAGCATTCATCAGTCTCTCACTCAGAATCCCAGATGTTATGCTGCCTGGATATTTTTTTCTCACAACTTGGACATTTGCTCCAGAAATTAATCAAACTGGGCACAATTGCACTCATGACACCCACCTCTGCCCTCGGGCCCTATGGAGACTTCAAAATTCTGGAGTTCCCTATGACTAAAGAAAGGCCTTGGGAGCTCTTCCTTGCAGATCCATTTGAGTGCATTTGTCTGACTCAGAATGCCACAGAACACACCTGCACCTGAGCTGATCATTTCAGAGAGAGTCCAATACAGGCACTCACGCTGTGTTTAAACATCCTGCTGCTGCTCATCAGAGCTGGTGAATCCTGTCTTCTCAGCCACTCTCACAAGGATTTGTCTTTCCTGACAGCCACCATAAATGCCACATAAACTGGAGCAGTTTATAATAATGCCAGAAAGTCTATTCAAATAATTAAAATGAAAACATAAATATACCCAATGCTAAATATGTCATTCTGATGATTTGAGATAGACAAAATTTCTTTTCATCAGTAAGAAATTTTGACAGAAGGAAAAAGATTCTAGAGAGTTTCTTTTGTTGTTGTTGTTGTTGTTGCACAGAATTCTCCAATCAATATTTTTCCCTCTTACCCAAGTGAAAAAGTTTACAAACTGTCAGATGCATTTGGAATTAAGAATTCACTGCTGAGGAAGATCTTCAACTGGAGTGAATTATTTTTTAATATATTTTGCATTAAATAAAACAGATCTTAGAAAAAGTCTCAGCAATCAGATACTTGAATCTACTTATGGTGCTGGAAAATGACAATAGATATCCTCTTAACAACTTCTCTCCTTATTGTTACAATTTGATATGAAATATCAAACATAAGATTAAGAAAGCTTTTTATAACCAGAAGGAGAAAAAAGTTAATATACAACTTTAGTAGTAATTTCACAGAAGAAGCAACCTGTTTGTTTCTAAAAACTCTGTTGCATTAAACCATTTGAATTTTTCATGTGAGTTTTCCAATGTGAGAAATTTAAATTTAAATCAAAAATTCCAGAATTGCATAACCTCATGCTTTCCTCATTTTCAGTTGTAACCTTTATTTTCTTGATTAATAAGAATTTTTAAAGAACTTCTTCTCAGAACCACTATTACATATACAAAGGTAACGGATATGATTGTCCTGCCATTTAACTGAGCATATTTGTCAGAAAATCTAATGTATAAATAATAGAACATTTGTCCCAAACCATTTTTTTTTATTTTACCTCTCCACTTCACCAGAAAAGTGAAACAGACACTTAAAGTTATTGAATTCTACTTTATCCCAGGAAAATTAGAAGAATGGAATTGGAGGACAGGGCATGAATCCATCCAATTCTACTCTGCAACCCAAGAAAAAGGCAAGCGTTTTTCCTCTTACTTGAAAACATATCAGATTCATGAACACAGAGCTAATTCCCTGCTGAGACTCAAGATCAATTTCTGACTATAACCATCAGACTTGTGCACAAGCTGTTTTACAATGTTAAAACGAAAACTGTCTCCTGCCAGCATGACATTTGTCCACTTATCTCAAATTATTAATTTATTTAAATTAAAATGAATTTATGTATACTTCAGAAGATATTGACATAAGGAAATCAAACCCTATAGCCTGTAAGGATATAGAGAAGGTATGTTTTATTGGCAATTGCGCAAAAGCCCTGGTGTAAGGGGGATAATTCCACCAAGCTTGCACACCATCTGGAAAAATCGTGCTACAGGTATAGGCCAAACTGATACATAATCAATAGTTTTCCTGGAATTTGGATATATATTCATTACACCCACAAGAGTTCATTAGCATGCAGACCCTCCCCTCCTGCGCGTGTGTAGTGGCTTGTGGGATGAAGATTTATCATCTTCCTCACGAAGGCCTCGTCTTCCTCGCTGTAAATTTCTGACCCTCCAGGGGGGCATCCCTCCAAACTGGTTTCTTCTAGCTTTGCAGACATCTAATTGCCTCCCTGCCAGATGTCTGAGTTGTTCTCAAACCTTATTGGCATGGCCAGTCTTCCACCTCACTATCCCAGACCCGGTGTCTGCTGCCCCTTATTCTTCTAATAAGCTCTACATTCTTGCTTCTATAAACTATCTCTAGCTATCCCCTTCACCCCCCTTATTCTCAGTTACTGTGAAACCTTCTTATTGCCTTTTTACTTTCACTTATGGGGCCCCTTTCATCTTTCAATATTGGACTATTTTATTAGCTCAATACACTCAACAACACAGGATCCTTTTATTTCTTCTGGATGTAAGAAGTTTTCTTAATCTTATGTTTGGTATTTCCAAGTAATCCAGGCAGGATCATGCGTACATGCTAGCAGTGACAAGGGATGCCAGCTATTATCAGTCATCATCACACATCTGGATTTCTTCTTGACAATGATAAGCTAGGTTTTGGAGAGGTATTTTATACTTTTGAAGAGTCATCAGCTATTATTTGGCCAGTTCTTTGATTCATTGTCTTACTTCACTTTCATTTCTATAAGCCTTGAGTAAGGTTGCAGTATCTTTTTTTTTTTTTTTTCTTTCTTTTTTTTTTTTTTTTTTTCTGTGATGGAGATAAATGTTTCTTGATCAGCAAAAATAAAGGACATATTTGATAAGGTAGCACCTCGTTGCCTGCCTCCTATCTTTTCTTTTAGAATGGAGAGCCATTTCCTGTCTTATGGAAGTACTATGCTCTTCACACCAGATTTTTTTTATTGTTAGAATGGTGTCCTTTGAAAACAGTGCTGACCATATACATGTTAATGATTGTGTCACAAGTCTACACAGCATAATCCTTATAAATGCTATAAAATAATGTCTCAGAGAATGAACAATTGATTAGGGTGCAACAAGCAGTTGTAAGCACACAGTAAGTTTTTCTTTACAGTATAAATTTTAAGTTGAATGAAATTATCATATCAACAAGACTAGACCTTCTCACGGAAAAATACAAGATGAGGTTGGAATAGATCCCAAAGGTAATTAAGTGGATGTTCTTGGAAGATTTCCTTCCTTTGAATGTTTCATTTATGAGAGAGTGAAGCCACAGAGAAATTCACTGTATTTGAAACTCAATCAGAACAATAATAGGACAGGTAGTGAAGAATTTTATTAATTATTCATATTTTTGCTTTTAGTTTTAGTACTGTTGCATCCTGCTTCCTGTTTGGCTATATGACACAGACTTTTCTCTTGTCATGGCATAATATGTTCAAGCTTTCTAGTCCTTTTTTATACAACTGACATCAATGGGACTCACTGCTTTATCTGACATTCAGAGTAGGTTGGAGTTGATACCAAGACGTAAGCTGGGCTTGCTTTTCTAGATCAAAATATAAGCCTGTATTTCAGTAGTGACTGGTGGAGAATGTTGTCTTTTCTCATGCAGAGTGCCTTTAGGAACTTTGCATGTCAGTCTTGTTCTTTAGGAGTAATTAGTTGCTTATAGGGTCTTTTATTTTTAAATAATGTAGCTGTATTTGCAATGAAAGGATGAACACTGAAGAAGAAAAGATGTATGTACGTTTTTTTATGTGTTCAGATAGGGATGATATGAGACTATAATGAAGCTGAGCCATTCTGACTGGGTGCAGAGACTTTAATTTTTTTTATTATGCGAATGAAGGAAAAAAATGTCCTTGGGGAAATGAATCACTGTTAAAAATAACCACCTATAGTGGGAGATAAGTATCATTCGGACACCTGCTTTAAATGAATGAGCTTCAATTTCAAGTGCCCTAATCACTAGACTAGAATCAAGGTCACTTATTCTCTGATTTGGTGTGAAGGCCCTCACTTGCATATTCACAGTGACTCAGCTTCAGGAAGAAAAGGTGATGGACAATGACAATCAGTACATCATTTCTTAGTGATTAAGTCACCCTCTTCAATTGCGAGACAAGAAAATTTGGTTATTTGTGAGACATGGAACTAAAATGTTAGGTAGGATCATGCCATGAATGTCAGTGTTTTCAGAATTACGCAGTGCTTAAAGTAGGATGACTGCATTAATGTCTGAGAATTTGGTAGAATTGACCCTTCCAAAAGAAATATATTAGAAATACTTATATAGTTCTAAGTATTTCTTGAGTTGAAAGCTTAAAGAAACTTAACATTGTACTTTTAATACACAGTTATACAGTTACTCAGCATGTTTCAGACTCTTGTTTAAATACTGAAATGGCTTCAATTTATAATGTTTAAAAAGAAATCTAGTTCTAATTTATATTTAAAAATTGCTTTTTACAATGGTGTTATAATTGCAAAAGGGACAATTGTACAGGGAAAATTTAAAAGAACTGTTTATTACTTTTCTGTGTTACTTTTCTTTCTATAACAAGTCAACTGCACTTTTTCTATAAAACCGTGATTAGTTTTATTGGGGAAAAATACAATAAAACATTATGCATTCTTCTATAGAGATTATTTCAAAACATGCTTCATAACAATAACAGTAATAATAATTAGTATATACATATTTAATCACCTAACTCAGAATTATAGTATTAGCAAGTCACCTATACCATTATTGGAAAAATAAAAACACTTCGTAATGTTGTTCAGAATAGATAACTAAATAAGTCAGCTACTGTAAGACAACAGAGATATGATTTCCTTGTAGATATTCATGCATGTTTGTATGTGAAAGTGAACATATCTGTTATCAAACTGACTTCAATTAGATTTGTCCATGATATACAATTGTGTCTGATTTTTTTAAGAGGTAGCCATACAACAATGTTAGCTTCATGATAATGTGTAAACCTAAATTTAAAAACAAAATTGAACTTTCAAGAATGCAGAAGGAAAGAAGGAAGAACTCATCTGGTATAAATTAGTGAACCAAAATAAATTCCTACATTGCATTCCTTTCTAACTCTTATTCATTTGAATTCTTGGCTATATTCTCATTCAAACTCACTATTCCAATCAGATAAACATTCTTGTTGAGAAAAAAACATAGACGCCTTTAAACCATTTCAACCATTTAAACCATTTCAAATCAATCTTACCTTCAAGCATTTTTCTGGGGTCAGAATGGACAAATTTTTTTTTTCTTAAGCAAGACATAGTATACTGAAAGAAAAATGAAATGAAAAATATACATTGTGTGTTAATGAGATCTTTTTTCTTATTTTTTACTAAGTAAGTCTACAAAAAGATTGCAAAACTTACTTTTTCAAAATAATTCACTGTGGAGATACATTTGAGAAAATAATCTGTAAATTAATTTGTAGTTCCCTTCTAAAGATAAACTTAAAAGGAGTAAATATAAAGATATATGGACACTGCTGCTTCTAAACTTCTCAGCTTTTAAGGCAAAGAGCAAATTAGTTATGGTCTCCAATGAAACAAACAAAAAAATACTAAGTGAATTTTTTTGTTTATTTGTTTGTTTGTTTTTTCTTTTCTGGAAGAAAGTAAAAATAAATGCCTAAGGACAAAAAATATAAATTTCAGAGTCAAAATCATAGAAAACATTACTTTGGAAGAGACCACTGAAGTTATCTAAGTGTTCTACTAAGTGAAGGTCTCATTAGATGCTTCTGCTCATGCTTTGTCTCTGTAAGTTTTGAATATCTCCAAGAATAGATATATCACAACATCTCTGGAAAATGTGCTAATGTGTTTGACATCTTCATGGTGAAATGGTCTTATTTACACATAATCAAAAGTTTCTATATTCCATCCATTATATCTATCACTTCCTCTGCTCCTATTGGGTAGCTCTAGACAGCAGTAAAGTCTAGCCCACACCATCCCTTTTTGAGGATGAGCAAATCCAGTTATTTCTGTTTGTTTAGGTTCTTTTGTACATAATGTTTTTAATCCTTATGGCCATCCTGCTATTCCCTTCCTCCTCTGGACTTGCTTCAGTATGTTAAAATCTTCCTTGTACGAGGAAGACAAAACAGGCAGGGTCTTAAAAGTGCCGAAGAAAATAATAACCTCTTTTGACTCACTTCCTTGCAATTACTTCAGCCAGCTCCCTGAACATCCCTGAATGTACCTGCTGGTCTGTTTTCCCAATTAACTTGAGTTTTCCCTGACTCTATCTTCCTCTGCAGTGAGTAATGATTCACTCTCCCATATTGTATGTCTATGACCCTGAGAGGTATGAGGGCAAATTTTAACAGAAGTAACTGAGGCAATAAAGACAGAGTACCTTGTTCTTTTCCATGTCCTGGTGACTAGGTCTGCCTTCTCACTGATGAATGGATCCACATGTTCTGTAGATTTAATTTTTCTGTCAGTGTATTTACAGAAACCCTTTAATCAACCTGCACATTCCTCTCTATTTTCAACCTCAGCTGAACTTCAGCTTTCAAAGCTTAATCTTTATATTAGGTTTTCAGTATTCCACATCATAACATCATGTGGGGCACTGGGAGTTAACAAAAACAGAAGAAATAACAAATAACAGAAGAAGAACTACATTCCCCAGGGGACTTTGTAGTCACAGAGAGGAAATATAACTCCTGGCAAGGTCACCTGATGTGCTCTTTTTTGTCCACTCTTCTTTGTTGGCTCCCCTCCCATCTTCCAGATGCTCAACTGAATTGTGCATCTCATCTCAGTGTTGTGGTGAGGCCTATCCACCTTTCGGACATTCTCTCTTTCATTATATTTGACTAATTGGCTTCAATTCTAATTATATTGTATTATAGTGTGTTATCTTGCATTCTGATACTATAAATTTGTAAATTTGTTTCTCCTCAGATCATTGCCGCTGTTTTCAATTATTTTGGGGTCCCCTGTTTCCCTTTTCCGAAGGGGCGGATTTTGTGAAATCCCTCCACCCCGCTAGTCACAGAACTGGGCCAAACCAGCCTGTAAACCATTGACAGTTGAAGAAATATCATCCTGGGTAGTTCTGCACTGCTTCCATGTTCTGTTTTCTTCTTCATGTCTAAGCTCAGGCAGGTGTTCCTAATCACTTTACCAATAGCATCTTCCAAATTTGACTGACTTTCTAGAGGCTGCAGTGGAATTTCCTTGTGCACTAAGGAGGTTGTCTTTGAGGAAAAACCCAGTACTGTTAGGTCTCTGTGTTGTGCAGCCTGCAGAGGACCCTAGGCTGGAGGAGGTGGAAGCTGCAGCCTGAAGAGAGCCTGTGCAGGAGCATATCCCAGACCAGAACTGCTACCTTCAGAAATAAGCCAGACCAGAAACACTGGAGCAGGTTTTCCGTCAGGAACTAGAGCCTGCAGGAATGTATATTGGACCAGTTCCATAAAGACTGCCTCCAGTGGTATGGATCCATACAGTTCTTGAAGAACTGCAGTCAAGTCAGAAGGACCCCCACTGGAGAAGTTACTGAAGGACTGCAACCCGTAGAAGAGACTGCACACTGGAGAAGGGTAAGAGAGAAAGGATAAATGAGCAGTAGTGATAAACCATTATGGATTGACCACAATACCCATTCCCCTTTCTCCGGTTCTCTTTGGGACATGAGGAGGTAGCTGCTTTCAAAATGAGATTGAGCCTGTGAAAAAGAGGGGGTAAGTTGAAGATGTTTTCAGCTCTACTTATGTTTTTCGCTGTTCTACTCTATTACAGTTGCAGGAAGGCAAACTCATCTTGCTTAAGCCAAGTCTGTTTTGCCCTTGGCAGTAATTTGTGAATGATACCTTTGTCCTTGTCCTCTTGATCCACAGATTCTTTTCATCTCAATTTTTCCCTCTTGTCCTGAAGAGTACAAGTGAATGTCTTTGTGGGCACCTGGCAATCAGCTAAGGATAACCAACCATACCTCTGCACAAAGATTATAGCTTCTTCCTCTCATTTGCAACCTGTCTTTTCCTGAATTTATATCCATGCACAATAGCACTCCTGTCATGAGAGTTATTTCTTCATGTTTCTGTAAATTCAACAAGGTCCCATGTTTTCAAATGCACTCAGATCTGTAATTCAAATCACAGTTCAGATGTGAAAGGATTTCAGGAGGTTTCAATTCCAAGCTACTGCTAAAAACAGGGTCATCTATGATTCGAGAGCATGCCATTCAAGCTTTTGTTCTGTTGGATCTTGAAAACTTTTAAGAACAGGAACTGACATTTCCAAAACTGGATGCAGTATGTAGATGTCATCTAACATGTGGTGTGTAGAGAAGAATCATTACTTTCATTGACTTGCTCCGTGTGTTCCATTTACACAACCACAGATACTGTTGGCCAACACTGCTGCCAAGGGCTCATTGCTGTTTCACATTTATCTTACATCTCCCAGGGCCCCATTAACATCTTCCCTAGAACAACTCTCTGGCCTGTCACTACCCAGCTTGTATCACTGACAGAGTCTTACCCTATGAAACACAATGCACAACAGATGGCATCAACAATAAAGTGAGGGGAGTTTCAAAACAGTTAAATAAATTATGCACTCCATCTTCTGATAAAGCTTCTTACATTGGCAATACTTCCATACTAAATATGCCTCCTTACTGTTTTGCATGCTGTGTTCATTCTTGTGCAGGTGCTTGAAGCAGACTATTTGTGCTGCTTTCACAGGAAAACCATGTGAGCATCTCCCATCATGTTATCCTGCAAATTATTCCTCATCATCTACTGCAATTTCAATTCTCTTCAAGTTATAAAACTGGTATTTCTAGTTAAAAGGCAAAAAGGCAAAAAAAAAAAACAAAACAAAACAAGAATAATTTTCAATGGAAATACATGAGAAGAGATTCTAAGAGATTAAGAAAGTTATGAAGAATAAGACACTTTGCTTAAAATTCACAAAATACTTGAAGATAGAAAGTTTCCTGAGAAACTGAATAGTAGTCCCTGTTACTATGGAAGAGAAAATTATTACATAGAGATGTTACCAACACAGCTGTTATTCACACATTGATTTTTTGTTTATTTAGTTTCAGTAAATTCTGTGTCATTTTCCACTAGTTGTTTTTGCTGTTTGGAAAATAAGATCTTCTTTGAGATGTCAAACTATGACATCTTCTAATACAGTGGTAGCAAAGCACTTACTGTAATCTTAGCAGAACTGTGTCATTACCTCCTTCCCTATAACTCTGAAGAGTTATCTACCATTTCACATATATAAAATGACAGAACATAGGAAACTGAGCCAATAAAAATATAATGGAGAATAAAGATGCTTTTAGTTAAATTTTGGGCTGCAGATGTCACTGGAGTTGTCAATATTATTCATTCAGAAAATTAGTAGGTTGGAATATAGCCACTTGATCTGCACCCTTTGGGCAAGCTATTTCTCATGAATTACTCTCTTCCTTTATAAACAAGTAAATACATTTTCTTGAAAGCATGAATCTTCTGCCTCTGCATCAGTGTCTAGTATTTCTCCAGTCTAACATATTCTGTGAATAAACCAGGCAAGTTTTCTATATGACTAACTACAGTAATAGTGAGTGTGAATTATAAAATTTGTAACAGAACAAATAATCAGCTACTTTTAAGAAATTGAATACGTAAGGAGATTTAAATGACAACTTTTTCTTTTAAGAAAATATTAATTTCCCTTAAGAAAATACTAATGTTAAAAATATGTTGGACATCAACACAAAACTGTCATGAATTGCAGCTGTTAGAAATGCATTATTTTATGCTACAAAACACTGCATGAAAACTCCTGGCTTGTTTTTAACAGTATGAAACGTCATTGAAAATGTCATAAAATGCAATATCCATGATTACACAAAAAACAGTATCTCATGGATAAGAAATTTATATTTATTTTTTTTTAAAAAAAAAGACAAATTCCCAAGGTTCAGAAAGATTTAAGCAAGAGTATGATTATTCTAAGCATAGTAAACAAGCAAGTAAACTGTTTAATTCAAACCTTACAATTTTTGTTTATTTATTTAAAGCTCTATTACTTTCAAATAAGTAGAAACTGAGCTGTTATAACCTAAGAATGTCCTTTGACTCTAAGTTTCCAAACACACAATCTGTTCCACAAGAAACCAAGGAAACACTTTTTTAGCCTAGACAGCCTGCTCTAGACGGACCTGCTTAATCGGGGCATCGGACCAGATGGCCTTCAGAGCTTCTTTCTAACGTCAACCATTCTTTCATTCTGTGACTCTTCAGAGAGAAAATATGCCTGTGGCATCTCAGAATTCTCAATTTGATCTCAAACTGAATATTATACACATGAGGCCAATGGAAGGAAGCAGCAAGCATAGACAATGCCTACTGAAACTCATCTTCTGATAGTTGTATTCCATTCTCTAACATCAGCAGCCATACCCAAGGATGAGAGAAACCGAACGTTTTGAAATAAGATTCAGTAAACTGTGTGGGACTATTACAAAGACAAACAGAAAATAGAAGCAGCAAAGAGATTCAACAATTAATAAAGAGTTTTCTAGTCTCTCCTAGATCTTCTTGACCTCTTAGAAATATATATATATATGTATATTTTGTGATCTGCAGAGGACTTCTGTGTGCACAAGGAACTGAAGGTGCCTGCTCATGCAGGCAGTTAAGAGAGATGATAATTTTGATCAGCTTTAGCACTTTCTAACAGCTTTCTTCTAAGAGCCAACTCTAGCCAAATGGCTCTCTCTTCTGTTTTCTGGCTCAATCTGGAGTTAGGAAGAGTCAATAATTCCTTTCAGCTGGTAATAGGGAGAACATCAACACCCAGCAGCATAGCAGAGAGAAGCAGCAATTAATGCAATAGACTGAGTAGGAGTCTGAAAATTCTGCTCAGTATGGGATGTTTGTGCTGATGTGCCACATGGCATAGTTTTCAGCAGTACCTGAAACATCTACTCTAGCATATTCAGGCCTTCCCTCAGATCAGCCTTTAGAGGGAAGACACAGTTATACAGTTGTGGAACATGGAGTGTCCAGCAGAGCAGACAGAGATGACTGCTTGCTGTGGGAGATTGATACTGGCAAGGAAGTCATTAAGAAGCTGCAGGAGGAAGTGAGCAGAAGTCTGCATTTATTGATTCCTCTTGCAATTCTACCTTTCTTCAGTGGCATATATAGAAGAGTCATAACTAACCTCAAATAAGAGACTTAATTTCCCAGTCAACAGTATTTATTTAAGACAATTTAAAGTCATATATTATTAAGAGGAAAACAAACATACAAATGAAGGTGTATACAAGTAGTTAGATCTTCGTATGTTTTGATATAGAAAAAAGCTTCCATAAAAACAAAACAAAAAAACAAAAAAAAACCCACAAGAACTGTGGCTTCCTAGGTTTTGTTTACTATTTCACTGAACATATCTGTCAGCTGTCTGTAAAACTTAAAATCATCTCTTATATTCCGAACTTAGATTTCATTGTATAACTATGAAATATGACAACAAATACATTCATTTTCTTTATCTGGAAGCATCAAAGGAAAAGTTATTCCTGTTGCCTTAGAAATAAAATGTCTTCTATTAAAATCATACTGTGATAAACAGAATCTGAAATGTTTTGTATGTGGAATCCCTACTAGACATAAAAATTGCAGTTTCATTAGTATTAGACCTCTGACGCAAATAATAAAAAAGAAAGAACGTTTTGTTTCCTTGGAAGAAATCAAGATTTCACTATCTGTAGCAATAGATCAGGTGAAAGTGCACCTGCAAGTGCACAGCAGTGCACAGCAATCTAAGCATAAACAGACAAATTGACATATCTAAGCCCCCATGCTAAAGAATCTTAACAGAGCTAACAAACTGATATGACGATAATAATACAAAAGTTTTAAACCTCTGATTTGTGAATTTGTTTTTTAGAACAGAATTATCTCCAAACCACTGCTTTATTATTATTATTATTATTATTATTATTATTAAAATGTAAGGAAGATGGAGACAGGAGAAATTTCAAATGTTTGGAGAACTGAAAACGTAGTAGAAATATTTGCATAAAAATGAAGAAAACATCATGGGAACCATAGACTGCCTAGGCTGATGCATATCTTCAATAAAATTACTGATTGCTGAATATCAACAAGAAGCAGAAATAAAAACTCAGATAAAAATTCAGGCTATATATTTAGAAATCCCTGCCTCCTAAATTTCATACTGGCAGACCTCTTCTAACTTTGGAATAAGCAATTTTATGAACTGGCTTTTTATCTCTGCCTTTTGATGCTGCCCTTTTTACCTACAGCTTATCCACAATTTATGATAATCAAAGCATTAAGGACCAAAGTGTTCATGACTTCCAGCAATATTTTCCGGGAATCATGTAGGTTCTGATGATGAAGTTTTTTCAGTTTGGGTTATGAATTAACTCATATTAAATCCTTATTCATTTGAGGATTACCTGGAAAAATCATTGTCTTGGGAGATCACTATGATATAGAAAAGAGAGGAAGGAAAATTCAAAGGTCATTAAATACATATATATATATATAAAAAGACAAATTATTATACATTAATACTGCTACATAAAGGACAGGAGCTGATCTCTGGCCATGAAGCTCAGCTGTGCGAAGTATTATTCATAATGTTTGGACTAGTTCACTTTGAAAAAGACAGATCTGGCCTTCTGTTGGGTGACTTATTTTGATGTTACTCTAGATTTATCATTTCTGTAAGGTTTGGTTTGTTTGTTTATTTATTTTAAGATTAGAATCTGGTATAAAGATAATGTTTATCACTCATCAGAGAGGTTTTATATATGAAACTGAATGCATGACATATTGTCTCGCTCCAATTTATAGGAGGGAGATGAGGTTCTTTTAATATCTGTATACCTGGCGTGAGATTAAGAAACAAAGGTTCAAATGTTGGTCCAGCCAGTATATTATAAATCCTAATCAGGGAGATGGGAAAGGAAAGGAGGGTGATAGAAAAGATAGGAAAGAAGCAAAAACTGCATGAAGCGGGGATGGTCTCCACCAGGATCCAGCAGTGGTCCCGTTGCATGATGTTTGAAGGTCCTAGGCAGAAGCAGTGGGGGAGGGAGCAGCAGAGTGGCCGGCCTTGGGCAGCAAGCAGGTAGCAGGAGGCAGCTGCAGAGCGAACCCGGGAGGGAAGCAGCAGGACTCAGGTAGCAGGCCCAGGAGAGTTTGTCATCATGCAGGAATTCCATAAAGTGAGGAATCTGATGTCAGACACCTGTCCTCATGGTTTTCAACTCCTCTTTTATCCTACTTGTTCTTCTGCCTACCTGACATCCCTGGGCGCTTGAGCAAGAGTCATGTGAGTACCCCCTGAGATGGTCATCTTCCTTAAGTCCACATAAAAGACCACTTCAGAGCCATTAAGCTGCACCTCATTCTCTCTCTCGCCCCTGGCCTTGTCCATCTGTGTCCTTCAGACAAAGAATTTCACAACCTTTGCCCAGGACTTGTCCATCAAAGTTCTCCAGAGAAAGGATTTCACAACCTTTGCCCAGGATTTGCCTGGACTGGTTCATCTGTGTTCCCAGCAAGCTTTGATACAATAATGTTTTACAGAATAATATCTTACACATATATATTACTTTTGTTGTATGATAATCAGAAAAGATTTCTGAGTGTGTAAATCTTCTTGACAAGTACCAGAAATGCCATGTCTAGGATATGGAAGAATATCTGAAAAAAGAAAGCTGTTGTGCAATCAACAGTTTTGTCTGGGATATTAACAAGATATTTTTGTATTACATCACGTAAACATCTGGACTAAAAATAAATTCTTATTTGCATGTTTATTTGCTGTATTTTTCATTGGTGACTAAGATTTTGAGTAAAAAAAAATGGGCCTCTATTGTCATTGTATGGCTGCACTCTTCTGTATTATAGTTTTATTATAGAATCATATGCAGCTGATTTTGCACAGGACAACTACTTGTTATCACAATATACAATTTAAAAAGTGCATAAAACTGATGAGTAATGCAACAAACAGGGGTACACAGCCAAGACCAAACTCAAACATATCAGACATCAGTTTCCTCATTGTTAGACAACCTGTTATAAAGGAGATGAAAATAAAGATCCAGGCTAGTCAAAACAAATACAAAAATCAAGACAAAAAATCAACAGTCCTGGGACTTCACAGAGTTGGTACAAAGCCTGCGGCCTGCTACCAGCAACAGCAATATCAAATTTATGGGCTGTAGGCATACAGTTGATGAAGAATTCTTTCAGAATTATCAAAATCATATTGGTTGTTTAAATGAAACTTTACAGGAACTGAACAGAGATACTCTTGTTTATACACCCCATCTGTTTGCTGTATGAATAACAGTGCTAGTGTAGATTTTGGATCAGTTTGGTGATCATCTTTCACTTCAAAAATCTTGAACTCTTTTAGTTTCCAATATCTGAAGAATGCACATAGCTTTGCTAAAACACAATCATAGTACACTAAGAAACCATGGGTAGCAAAACTTACAGGTGAAGTGTATATTCATACATGACCGTTGAACAAGATCATGCTCACTGAAAACTTATAAAAGTATCTGAAAATGGAAGGCAAAAAATAAAATACTAAGTGGCAATCCACATAAATGAAGAAAGGTTCAAATAGAAATGCATGATGTTTACACTGTAATGAAAGTAATGAATGTGGAATTTAAATTTACACAAATAAAATCATAAATAAGACCTGTTCAAATCTCTTCTATCACAGAAAAGAAGATACAATAAGGAAACTTGGGGAAAAAGAAAAATAAATAAAAAAAAACACAGGAATACAAGTGGCAAGAAGTATGTCTCTATGAGATATCTTTCTGCTCCTCTCACTTTTTTTTTTTTGTTTGTTTTAATTTTGTTTTGACTTTCTCCTAATCTATTAAAAAAAAAAAAAAAAGGCAAAAAGGCTGATAGATTATTATCTTCTGGCCACAATAATAATTCCTTTGTACTTGTTCTGCAATTCTTTTTCTCAGCAAATTCGGACAGAAATATTTATGACTGTAAATTGTGCAGACAGCTCCTAGTGTAATAGATTCCCAATTTCTTTTCGTATGTAAATTGTTGCTAAACCAGTGGAATTAATATCAAGATGCCAAAGTAAACTAAGAAGTACGTGAATGCTGTATGAAACTAATTATTTAAAGGCATGTTTGCAGGTTGAGGTAAAAGCAGATATGACTTAACAAATTTCCCCTTAATGTTTTCGTATCCTTGTACAAACAGTAAGTCTGAAAAGAAGGGCTGCAATAAATATGATTGTAGGTGTGTTCCCTCTTCTGCAAACAGTTTGAGGAGGTATAATTGGCACTAGTCTCTAATATTGTTTCTGTAAATGCAGAATCATAGAATCACAAGGTTGGAAATGACCCACAAGATCATCCAGTCCAACAATCTTCTCATTACCACCACTAACACAAGCTACTAAACGATATCTTGCAGCTCCTCATCCAGATGCCTCTTGAACACTGCCAGGGACAGCGACTCCACCACCTCCCTGGGCAGCCATTCCAGTGCCTGACCACTCTCTGAGAGAAAAATTTTTTCCTCATGTCTAATTTAAACCTCCTCTGATACAACTTGAGGCCATTTCCCCGGGTTCTGTTCGTTTCCTGGGAGAAGAGGCCAAACCCCTCCTCACCGCAACCTCCCATCAGGAAGTTGTAAAGAGTGATAAGTTTACCTCTGGACCTTGTCCAGACTGAACAATCCCAGCTCCCTGAGCTGCTCCTCATAAGACTTGTGCTCCAGACCCCTCACCAGTTTCATTGCCCTTCTCTGGACACGCTCCAGGGCCTCAATGTCTTTCCTGTAGTGAGGGGCCCAAAACTGAAGACAGTACTTGAGGTGTGGCCTCACCAGTGCCGAGTAGAGGGGAATGATCACCTCCCTGCTCCTGCTGGCCACACTATTTCTAACGGAGGCCAGGATGCCATTGGCCCTCCTGGCCACCTGGGCACACTCGGTTCATGTTCAGCCGAGCATCAACCAACACCCCCAGGTCCCTTTCCTCTTCACAGTCATCCAGCCACCCCTCCCCAGGCCTATAAAGCTGCATGGGGTTGTTGTGCCCAAAGTGCAGGACCCAGCACTTGGCCTTGTTGAACCTCTCTCCATTCACTTCAGCCCACTTATCCAGCTTATTTAAATCCCTCTGAAGGGCTGCCCAACCCTCAGGCAGATCGACACCACCTCCCCACTTGGTGTCATCTGCAAACTTACTGAGAGTACACTCAATCCCCTCATCTAGGTCATCAATAAAGATATTAAACAAGATGGGCCCCAGTACCGACCCCTGGGGGACATCACTTGTAATGGGTTGCCAGCTGGACTTGATTCCATTCACCACTACCCACTGGGCATGGCCATCTAGCCAGTTCCTTCCCCAGAGGAGTGTATACCTGTTCAGACCGCAGGCAGCCAGTTTCCCCAGAAGAAGCCTATGAGAGACCATGTCAAAGGCTTTGCTGAATCAACATCCCTTCACATCAACAGCCCTTCCCTCTTCTACCAGACTGGTCACCCAGTCATAGAAGACGAAGTTGGTCAAACACAACCTGCCTTTCATGAACCTGTGCTGGCTAGGTCTGATCCCCTGGACACTACACACATGCCGTGTGATCTCACGCGATGTCACCATATTTTGTTGTCTGTAAGAACTTTTTGCAAACGTATAGCAGTTATCCAGGCGGAGAAGAGAAGATGTAAGCTAAACTTATCACAGTGTAATTTATCTTGCTTTAGATGTTTAGAAATATAAGGATGCCAAATAATCTAAACACTTGCCTCATACACAGTTATATCTCAGTGGATACTGAGTCTGGTCCATAGTGCATAAAAACAAGGTAAAATGAGAAAACATATATTAATAAATATTGCATGGCTTAAAGCATCAGAAAACAGTTCTTTTCAAAGTTTAATTACAAATTAGAAAAGACCTATCAAGTTAACGTTGCTTCAAGTGAGAAGAAAATGGAATAGATTGTGGTTAAAGTAATGAATACTACAGCTTTTTTAATTTTAAAGCACTGATTACAAATCATTCTGAAGATGTAACAGCAAAACAGTTCAGGTGCTCTGCAACAGGAAACAGATAAGCATAATGTTATTTACTTACAGAACAGAAAACAGTTTTCTTGAATATTCTCAAGTAGCACTAATTTAGTAACGTATATGCCTTTGTTTTGAGTGATGGCTAATACTATTGCCTGCAGTTTGTTTATAGAGATATGTAAAAACAGAACTGCAACAGATGGTCTATAGCATTATCTCAAGGATCCTACTGCTTTTCTTTATATAAGCAACATATACCTTTTTAAAAAAATTACAGTCTAGTGCCTCCTGTCTCCTTGTCAAGAAGCAGTCTTCTTAGAATGGATAGTTGATACAGCAGGCCCTTATTAGCATTTATTTTTTGCCCTAATATCCTAATATTTTGGTGCAATTTAGTAATTTTTTTTTTGTTATAAAAAGTTTGTTCTACGCTGCTTTCCATCAGTATCCTTTATTTTGAAAGATGGGGTTGGTATTCTTTTTCTAAGGCTAAAATGTATATGTTTTCGAGTATTTATTAGTTCTCAATGCCCTCTGGACTTCCTGGAATTGATCCACAATGGTAATTAAACATAAAGTTGAAAACAGAATGCCATATTACACCTTAAGCCCTATTAATGGGGAAAAAAAACCCTAGAGGATGATTAAAGACAGCATAAGCCAGCGTTACCGTGTAAAGAACTAACAGAAATATTTTCAAATTTCAGCTTCTGTAAAGACTCCATCATTCTAGATAAATCTTTGCAAATAAAGAGGCTGACCTTGACAAAAAGAAGCAAAAGACGCTTGTATCTATTTTCACATTCTGTGTGCTGCTGTGCCTGCAAGAATAAGACAGTGAAATATTATTTTAGGAAACAAATGAGAACTATCCCACTGTAACCTCCATTAAAATCAGTGGGTTTTTTTGTTTTTGTTTTTTTTTTTTTTTTTTGGTATTTTTTTTTTGTCAGACAAGAGTTCAATCAACTATTGCGGTTTTAACACAACCCACATTATGTCTTGCCTCTATCTATGTTATAAAAATTTGGTGAAAGTGCTAAGGGCAATAGACATCTGTTAGAAAAATTAGCAATATAAGTGCACACATGTCATTTCATCAGTTAAAGAGAGAAAATATTTGAAGTAACTTTAGGTCCTTTATCTACTATCTCAAAACTCAGAAAAATGTTACTGGCAATGAAAAATGTTTCTGTTCTGAAGGGGTAGAATTTTATGACTGTTCAGTGGCTATAAAAAAGTGAATAAAAATATATATTTTTATTATTAGTGAGAGGATATAGTATAGGGTAAAAAGAACCCTCATACCAAGTAATACAAAATCTTCAAACATGCATATTCAGTCCTTAGAAAACTGTATTTTCCTATTATTATTTTGTGTAGATATTTTTCACCTACAGATTATTTCTGACTCCAGTAAGAAAGGTTGTAAGTGACAGCAATCTGCCCTACTAAGCAGTTTTCACTCATGACTTAGAGGTGGAATTTCACTAGTTCTAGACATTTCAAAGCCAGAATGTACATAAAGATCTACTTAAAATCATTGGGAAGAAATAAGTAGCATCAATGGAGCCAAATATAAAATAGTCTTAGCAATGTGGTGACAGATACAAATTGGTCATAAAATAGACCTACTGCAGTGGGAAATATAGTTCTCTGACTTCAGTCTAATTTCTGCTAACTGAAGAGGAAATCTAGTGACTCGACATTGATTAAGCAACTGACCTTTATCTAAATAGATTTAAATGTGTCTCAGTGTAACAGCCAACACATTTTGCATCCATTTAAATGCAAATACTGAAAGATGTTGGTTGTAAATGTGAGAATGGCTCCTAGCAGCCCAGGATGCTCAAAGCACAACACTTAAATTTTGGTTTTCTATTTGTTTAAATGTTGTATTTAAAACTTGCTTCACTTTCTCTGCTTTCTTATTATTCTAATCTATATGTTGTGTTTCTCATCTCTAATGGAAACAGAACAGACCTGTAGTGTATAGATTTTACTCAAGTGTTTGTATTTTATCATACTAAATGCTGCACAAATTGCAAATTTCTCCAGAAGTAAAAGACATTTTGTGCAAAATGGCCATCTTCCTCAAACTGTTTATATATTTATATTTATAGCAAGTAAAGAATGATTATTCTTGACATTGTGTTTCCTTAATAATCACAGCCATAGGATCAGTTCACAAATGTTCATCATTTATGTATGTTTGCTTTAGGTAAGCGTATGCTACCATGTTGTTTCAATTTGTAATAATCAGCTCTCCTTATACATTGTGTTTTACATGGGGTTAGCCTGAATAATTAACAGAAGAGAGGCTCACACTGCAAGTGGTATACTGCAAAACTGGAATCCCATGGACCTGTTGTGGCAAAGCCAGCAGCCAAAAAGCATTCAGGTTCAAGCTTAAATAAGAGATTAGCCTTCTGCTTAATAGCAAAATATTGTATCCATTTTTTAACAACTAACCACAAGACGTATGTTGAAAAACAATATTATGTAACTAAAAAAATGAATACAAAGATAAACAATGATGTACAGTAGGATTTATCACAGAAAAAAAAAGCCCACTCTATTAGTTAACATAGTTTAAGTCAAAACAGGAAGAATTCTACTGATTAATCAACAATCAGTGCACCATATGTCTACGATCAATGGCAGTGATAAAACAGATGAAGAATGACACTGAATGCTTATACCAATAAAATATCACCACTGTGTTTCTAAACACCATTTATCACTATTTCCAAGAAGCTCTAACCCCCCCCCACAGGCACAGAAATGTGCACACACTCACACGTGCACACACAATTGCAAGTTCTCCAAGCATTGGAGTCACCTGAAGATCATCATCTTCTTCAGCACTACCAGCTTTGGACAAACACCCTCTACGACAGTTTTGTGTATCTCCTTTTTGCACATTTTTTCACTCCCTCCCTGCCTTATCAACTGTCATCCAAGCCATATTACCATAAGGGTGCTGCGCACGCATCCTCATAATGTTTTCTTTGTCCTTTACATCTATTTACTTATTATTTTCTTCCTTTCTTAGGAGCATTTCATGGGATTGTAAACTTTTTTTTTTTTTTAATTTCATACCATGTTATGATTTCTCTCTCTCCCTCTCTTTTTTTTTTTTTTTTTTTTTTTTTTTTATACCTTACATTTCGTAGTTGTTTAACATGCCAAGTTATCAATGCGGCCATACTTTTTTCTTTATTATTATGCCTCAGAGATTGTTGCAAACAGTTTTGATCAAAGTAGATATGTGTACATAGATGATAAATTACTTCCCATAACTAATCAGGATCTATGGGAATAAGTAGTGATACATCTAAGGAAAAACGAGCACTTTTCAAGGCAATTTATTCAACCTTCTAAAGTTGACACACATGGTCAATCTGCAAGAGCCAGAAATGATTTTTAGTGGTACAGAGCCTCAGTATATAAAGCTTACTGGATTAAAATGTGACATCCTGACACATATTATTTCAGCCGTTATTATATATTGTTTTCCAACATGAAGAAAAAGCATTCTTCAGTTACCTCTTATATGCATACAGATTACTTTTATAAAAGATTGAAATGCTTGAGATGATCATACCATCTACATATTTTCGTTTTATTTTTTCCTGTGTTTGCACCAAATTCTAAGCCATTTATTTATAAGGTGGGTTTTTTTGGATCCTCTCAGTATCCTGCCCTGCCACTGAAGGTATAGAAAACACCACCTGCATGCCCACTCCATCAACTACCCACCCCAGTCCCCTGAAGTCTTTCCTGATAGTCCTGAGGCTTTTCTCAGCAACCTCGTCACTGCCAGCCTGAACTATCAATAAGGGGTAATAATCAGAAGGGCAAATCAGTCCAGGAAGTTTCCTAGAAATGTCCCTGACCCATGCCCCAGGGAGGCAGCACACCTCCCTATGGGTAGGGTCAGGCCAACATATAGGGCTTTCTGTTAGTCTCAGCATGGAGTGGCCTATGACAGCCACCCTTCTGTCCTTCCGGGTGGAGGCAGTCTTGAGGCGTGGGGTTGACCACTTCATCTGAGACAATCTCATGGGTGGATCTTCCTCCACACCCTCACTCACCTCTCCCTTGAGTTCCAGGGCCTCAAACCTATGGTGCAGAGGTACCAGGGGAGCCGAGGATGGTCAGGGTGGGAGACGCCCACTTTGCCGAGCCAGTACCCATTTCCACTCCTTGTCCTTTTTCTCAAACTGTTGCTAGGAGGAAGGGAGGACAGGGGGCTCACTGCTGCACCATCTGCCTGCCAATTCCCCTCTCCCACCCGTTTGCAAGGCAGCAGGGGGTGACATGCTCCATGTGGAGCTTCAGCTGTGTGACAAAATCTCAGGGCTGATAGGGACTGGCACCACCAACCAGTCTCCCTCTCACACTCCTTTATGGTCCTCAGACTTTCCACCTCCTCCTTCAGATCAATCACAAGGCTGAGCAGATCATTCAGCTGGTCACATCTTGGTCACAAGTTCTTCCTTCATCACCTGGCACTGCAAAGGCCAGGCTCTGGTACTTGTGACAGCCAGTGACCTGCATGCTAGCATCTCATACTGGGGCCGCAATCTGAGTCTCCCCACTTGTCTTAGCATCAGCTATCCTTTCAAGCATGCACACGACCTCAGTCTGGGTCTCCATGCTCTTTTTGGATGCAGTCTTCTCTCTGCATGAGCACGAGTGACTTCCATTTGGGTCTCCACAATTTCTGTGGTGGTAGGTTTCTGCTGGAGTGCAGCCGTTGCCAACCAGCAGGCAAACTAACAGTACTAGATAGTCTTAATTGGATGTGACTGATCAGCCCCACCCTGCTGCCGGTAGTGCTGGCTCTGCCCTCACCGGGCTGGGGGGTTGTTAACAAGAGCCCCCGCACTTATCACTCACTTGAGATGACAACCGTCCTTGCTGGGGAGTCCCGTGTAGGAGTGAGTTACTGTTTCTCGTCAATAAATCAGCCCAGGTGATTCTCACACAGCGACTCCTCCTCTCCCTCCCTGAGGATTTTTCTAGGCGAGGGGAGTGGATGCACAGCCGTTACCCTGGCAACACCCCCGCAGCATCTGCTACTCTCAAGTGAACTGTCCGGTCGAGAGCTGCCCAGATGCTCTGCTGTCTCATGGATCCCTGAATGAGGGAACTGACTGAAACTCCCCTATACCTCACAGTCAGTCACTGCTGTTCTGTATGGAACAGTTCCGAAGCAGCGAAACTTGGCGATCAAGTCTCTCCAGTGGGTCAGCCTCTACGCTGTACTGATACATATGATTATTCCTCCCCAGGTGTAAGACTCTAAAGTTGCCCTTTTTTAATCTCATATAATTTTTCTCCACCCAACCTTCCAGTCTGTCTGTCTCACTGAATGACAACACAGACTTCTCTCATATCAGCCATTCCTCATACGCTTGCATAATCAGCAAACTTACTCTACACCTTCATCCAGGTAGTTGATGAAGAATTTAAACAAAATCGGATGTAGTAGTGACCCTTGGGGGATACTGCTAACTAAATGTATCCAACTTGACACTGCATCATTGATCATAACCCTCTGAGCTCTGTCTGTCAAGAGTTCTCAGTCCATATCACTGTCCACTTATCTGTGCCACACTTTCTTAACTTACCTACCAGGATGCTCTGAGAGACAATGTCAAAAGCTTTGCTGAAGTCAAGATACACAGCATCCACTGCACTCCTCTTAACTATCCAGCCGGTCATGACATCTTGGAAGGCTAGCAGATTGGTAATGAGTCCTTCCTGATGAAATCATTTTCTTGCATTTGCTTGGAGGTGACTTTCAGAAAATCCGTTCTACTAACTTCCTAGGGATGGAAGTGATGTTTGTGTGGCCTGCAGTTTCCTCATCCCTTCTCTTTGCCCCTTTCGAAGACTGGTGTGACCTCTCCTATTTTCTGTGACCTTTCATGAGTAATAGAGAATCATTTGGTAATCACTTCTGCCAGCTCCCACAGCACTTGTGTGTGCATTCCAAACCGTAGTTATGGGTGCAAAAGTTGTAGAAGTCATTAATAACTGTTAAATTATATAAAAATCTTCATCACAAACTTTGTGGCCTTTTATGATGGAGTAACAGTTTCACTGGATACAAGAAGAGCAACTGACATAATTAACCTGTACTTGTGCAAAGTGTTTGACACTTCTCAGCATAACATCCTGGTCTCCAAATTGGAGAAAAATGAATTTTATGGATGGACTACTCACTAAATAAGGAGTTGGTTGGATAGCTGTAGTTGTGATCAAAGGCTCAGAATGTAAGTGGAGACTGCTGACAAATAGCATTCTTTAGGGAATGGTGCCAAGACCAATGCTTAATGTCTTTACATATGGACAGTGAACAGTGGAATCAAGTGCACCTTCAGCAAGTTTGTAGATGACCAAGCTGAGTGGTGCAGTTGACACACTAAAGGGAAGGGATGCCATCCAGAACAACCTGGACAGATTTAAGAGGTGGGACAATGCCAACCCCATGAAGTTGAACAGGGGAAAATCTTATGATACATAGCAATGTCAGTCTTTATACTGTTTTTTGTTTGTTTGTTTGTTTGTTTTCTCAATGGGTTGGATTTTTTTAATTTTTTTTTTATTTTTATTTTTAATTTTACTTTATCTCTGTCCATTTATTAGAGAATAACTGCTTAATTTTGCTCCTTTTATGCATTGTATTACAAGTTCTAAGAACCAGTCTCCAAAAAAGACACTTTGATTATTCTATTCACATATAACTGGCAAATAAAGAGATTTTCCTTTCAGGTTTTGTTTCAGAATATGACTGTTTTATTTTATTTTTTTGTTCTGAGTCCACTGAAAATGAAAAATTCACTCAGTATTCAGTTTTTATGACGTTAAATTTCAAGACATTGAGATAATACCCTACTTATATGCTATTTCCCTAATAGCTTTTGTTTGTTTATTTGCTTGTTTTCTTTTTGTGTGTGTGTCTGACAATACGTAAATTTCTAAGAAACCAAGTGAAAGACAACTACTTCCTTGGATTTATAACGAAGAATTGTGAAAGTAAAGCATCAGTTCTTTTTCTTCTTGATGCTATTCAGTTGTTTTCTCCTATTCTAGGTAAGACAAAATCTGTTGATAAACCTGACTAAAAAGAGATAATATTTGTCATATTCCTGGATTGTTTTGAAGCTGTAATTAGCCCTTACACTTTTGCATTGTGAGAAACAAAGAAGTTGCTGGAGTGTGAAATGTGGTTTCATGTTGTATGCTAATTTTATAGCCTATAACTCAGCAAAACCACAATCTTATAAACAATTATTTTAAACAATTATTTTAAAGAGTAAAAATAAATAAATAAATGAAATCCCACAACACCCTGATTAAAAAATCAAACTTGAGAGCCCACCTCAGCTTTTATTTTTCTTTTCAAAACACTTGGGTGGCTAGAACTTCTTTCTTTCTCAATATATTTTCTTAGTTCTCAAAAGCCGCAAGTCAAAGATATGTAACAAGCTTACAAAAGTCCACCCTCTAAAACAGTCACAAAAATAATTACATTTTTATGTTGCTTTGACATTAAGAATAAATGTTCCACACTGACATTTGATAAGCCTTCCCTTCCCTCATGCCTTAAAGTGGAACAGATTTAGTTGAGTTTGTATAGAATTTACAGAGTAATTCCTAGGAAGGCTTGAGAAAATTCACTTTGTTTTGTCTGAATTAATATCCATCTTCAAAAATATATGGTAGAAGAAGAAAGAAGAAAAAAAAAAGAAGAAAAAAAGAAAAAAAAAATGAAGGAGAAAAAAAGAAAAAAGAGGAATCCTACAATATTTAACAATATTTATTTTCCTTTGTCTTACTGTGACTACTTGAGTGTACATCATTACTACCATCTACTCAATTTAAGCCTGAAGCATACAGAAACAACACTTTCACAAATCAAGCTTAAGCAGATCCTGGCTCTGGATGCTGTTCTACTCCAATACATTCCAAGTGATTAACACCACCTGTGGCACTCCTAATTCACAGCAGCAGACAATTATATCCCTTGGATACCCATTATGGGTAATTATTCCCATGACAGACTATTAGATATGAGTTCTGAATATCTGAGCTGTAAACTTTTCTTGGAATTTTATTTTTGATTCTCATATTACTATTGAGAGACATATATGGAATAAATCAGAGTGTTAGCTTTAATGATACATTTACAACAAGAAAACAATTCATTTTTAGATTGGAGATGTAGTCAGATTCATTATTTAAATATGTAATTATGGAAGATTTTATATATTTCCCACTACAAGATTGCTTTAGTTCGTTCTTCTAGTACAGAGGCAGTAGCAGATCCTGCTGATAAACTGACACTTGAGGCAGTTAGAAACTAATTGTTTTATTGTTTTTGTTTTAGAGACTGTCTACACTTCTAATAAGTTTATTTATTTATTCTTCTCTTAGGATAAAAGCCTCATTTCTTACAAGCATGCAGGAGAGCTCCTGCTGTGAGGGGGGAAGTTTAAAGTCAAAGATCAAAATTCACAAAATTTATATTTTTTTTTTTTTTTTTTAATGGGCAAAAAAAAAAAAAAAAAAAAAGAAAAAAAAAAAAGCCCACCTGGACTATTGCATCCATTTCTGGATGATCCACTGGAGGGCCACAAAGACAATCAGAGGGTTGAAACACCTCCCCTATGGGGACAGGTTGAGAGAGTTAGGGCTCTTCATTCTGAAGAAAAGAAGGGTCCAGAAGGACCTCACAGCAGTCTTACAGTAACTGAAGGAAGCCTAAAGAAAAACTCAAGAGGGACATTTTATAAGGATATGTAGCCACATGATGAGGGGAAATGGTTTTAAGCTGGAAGAAATTCCTTACTTGTGTAAAGAGGTGTGAGGGTGGTGAGACAATGGAACAGGTTGCCCAGTGAGGTTGTCATTGCCCCCTCCCTGGAGGCATTCAAAGCCAAGCTGGATGGGGTTCTGAGCAACCTGTTCTAGAAGGAGGTGTCCTTGCCCACAGGAAGGGTCTTGGAACTAAATGATCTTAAAGGTTCCTTCCAACCAAAACCGTTGTGTAGTCAACTGAATGGGCTGTGGCAGTTGCCAGGGTCCACAGGGGCCCCTTGGCCCTTGGGAAACCATGGCAACAAATGTCTTGAAGATAAGAGAGAAGAACAGGTTAGACCAGATAAGGAGGAAACAAGACATACCACATGTCCATTGGTCAGAGATAACTGTAGTAGCCCTAAGGCATGGGGAAAGTTTTAAGAAGGATGTGCTCCTTGCAATTAACGCCATTTTGCCGCTCACCATGTTGGTGTCATGAAAAGCGTGTGAAACTGGCCGGGGCTGTCGGAACACTTTCACAAGGAGACTTCAGTCAGGGTCGCCGAAACAAAGGCGACACGTTGTAGCTTCTAACATATTTTCACTAGTATTCTAAACTGAGCTCAAACTCATTCTTCTGCATTACTTCCACATAATATATGTAATAGCAAAATGGGATGTTTGCAAAATTCAGAAGAACTTGAAAAAAGCACCAACCAACCAACCAACCAAAAAAAAAACAGCACTAAATTTGCTATCTCACTTGCATATATCGTGTGTCTTTACTATAATTTGTCATGTAGAGGCAAATGAGATTTGTATGGAGTCCGAAATTTGAATCAAAACTACGCTATCTTGCAGCCAGCAGTGTGGACTCAAACAGCTGTCTCAGAATTTCTTCTGACTTGACAATCATCAGTCAGTAGAAACACAGGATAGTTTTCCTAAAGACTAAATGACAAAATGCCTTAAGATTGGGAAACAGCATTCTTTTAAAGCTCTTCAGCTATTCCTGAGTTTCTCTAAGAAAAACTTAATTTCTTATCCTCACTTGACAGTTAAACCAAGCCATGAAAAATATTAAGTTATCTGTGACGTGTGAGAACTGTCCTCAGGTAACTCACAGTTCATATGAATTACATGTGTCGTATTACCATAATAGGAATTTACTGTGTCTCTAACTAAATGCTCAGTAGGCAATGTAGCATGTAGCAGGTATGTTTTAGATTTGTGAAATTGATTTTTGTTACAGTTCTTTGTGGAAATACAATCACTTTCCTGTGTCACAATGGGATATTGACATCTAAGTATCTTCCACAAGTTCAATTTTTGTCTGTATCTACTGAATTGGATAGAGTAACAGTGTGGAAAAATACAGATCATGGTGACAAGCCAGTGAGAAAGGGCAGGCGTTAGCTTGGGAATTACCTCTAACAAATCAATTGCCTCTAACTTCTACATGTAGCTAGAAGAGACATGTTTGTAATAAAGTATTCTGCAGCTGTAACTAAGTATCCTTGCTTTTTTTGTGAATGACCTTGCATATTTCAGTACATGACCTCCTGCTGCTACACAAGGCCATGGTACTAAGGGGTTACACGGTCATCTTGATGACCTGCCACCACTGGTATCTACTGGAGGAAACCCGAGGGAGGATATCCTACCAACCTGCTGGTACTGAGGACTTGGTGGAGAATCTACCAAAAGCCTCTGGTAACATGAATACCTCTCTGTTAAAATGATGAATATTAACTTATCTCTAAGTACTTTCTTTGAGATAGGTAAATCTTACACAGAAGCACTGGTGCTTTTGCATTACAATAACTAACAAACTGCTCTTGCTATCCAAGCCAGAAATCAAACTTATGCTCAAGTGATGATTCAGGATGCTTAGTGTTAGCACATATGTTAACAACTAATCTCATAACTTTCTTTCCACACTGAAGAATTAAAATTAGTAGTTAATAACATACATTAAAATAAACAAACATCAAAAACCAAACAGTATATGAAAATTCAGCCTAAGTAGTTAAAGATGAAGAAAATCAAATAAAAATGAGTTTCTTCTGATCTTGTTCAGTAACTGCAGATCTGTTCAATAATTAAATAGCCAAGAATAGATGGGATTTCCTGCCATACCTGTAAAAGAAGAACTATTTTATTATCTGTGACCAGATAAAATAAAAGATTATTCTATACCTTATTATTCATCCAAGACACTTATCACAATAAGTTCCCTGATATGTTTTACATTTAGTTCAAAAAAGAAATAGGGAGAGAAAATAAAAACGGCAATAATAGTAATTAACAGCAACAACACAATTTGGAGTAGAAGTTGCTAAGAGTAACTTGACTTTACAAGTCAGATTTCACACTTTAAAACTGAAGGACTTTCTGAATCTGTGATTGAGGCAAGTATTCTTTTCCTTTTTTTTTTTTTTTTTTTTTTTTCAGGCAGACATAAAACTTCAGTATTTCTCACTGAATTTAGTCAGACTCATAGCAAGATTCTGGACACTAGTACTCTACAGACTGCTTTTGCTCTTTTCACTTCATCCATCACAGGTCAATTGTTAAATCTTGGCAGCTTATAAGAGCACACCAGGTGCTGAAAGCATTTGCAGAATACTTAATGGCCACACACTAAAAATTTTAAAGTTCAACAGCACCAAGAGCAAAACAGTCTGCTGAAGAGCAGTCTTAGATAATCTGGAAATTAACACTAAACTCCAAGGACACTCTCTTCTGAATGCATAGAAAAAACAGCACAGATGGCTAAATACTTACTGCTCAAGAAATGATTGACAGTCCATGGCTTCACTGGCATTGCTCAGTGTTACAGAATCACAGAATGGTAGATGCTGGAAGGGACCTCTGGAGTTCATCTAGTCCAGCCCTTCTGCTAAAGCAGATTCACCAGAGTAGGTAGCACAGAAAATTGTCCCATTGAGTTTTGAATACCTCCAAAGAAGAAGACTCCACAACCTAATTGAGCAGCTTGTTCCACTCCACAACCTAATTGAGCAGCTTGTTCCAGTGCTCCAGTGCTCTCAAAGTAACAAAGGTTTTCCTCATATTTTAATGGATCTTATTGTATTATATCATTTTTCCCTTAGTGAAAACTTTTTTCTTATATAAAAACAAACAAAAAACAAAAAACAAAACAAACAAACAAACAAAAAACACTGTCTTAGTTCAGTGGTTTAAAATCCTTGATCCATTAATGGCGGACTGCTTTGCCAGAAGCCTGAATTAGCATTAACAATATTTGCATTCATCTTTATAGCATAGTTCGTTTTTGTATGTAGTTTTTCTTACTTTCATTTTCTTTTTTTCCCCCCTCTTTATTTCATTTCTTTATTTTATTTTTCTTTTCCCTAGAAATAACTGTATTTTTTAGTGATGAACAAATCTTATGGAGCACGTGTTAGTTGTCTTCATATTGTTAAAAATATTTGTAATCTTCCTTTCAGATTCCTTATTCTATTATGACAAAGGCCTAAGGGCCTTTAAACTACAACTTCATTGCAACTGTGTTTATAAAAGAAAGAAACAATACCATCTGTCAGTAATTTCCAAATGTTAAAGTCACTTTTTATTATGAGCAGTATATCTGAAAACAGATCTAAGGAGAGTATTTTTTTTTAAATATCACTAAGAAGGAACAATCCAGAAAATTGGAACTAATGTTATTCTCATTTTATTTGTGTCCTGACCACTGGATATACAAAGATACACATGAAAATGTAACAATATCAAACTGAATAAATATATGCTTATTTCAAAATTTTTAAACAACATTTTACTTCACTACACTAATATTTGTTTTTAAAGGTGGTGTTTCAGCAGTATAATAGTAAAAAGGAGTTTTATGCCCTGGAAAAGTTTAGAGAAAAATAATAACTACTATAACCTATTTATTTAAGAAGAAATTTCAGATTGTACACACTTATTAAGCAAGGTAGTTAACTTAAAACATTTATTCCACTTTTTATGATTTAACTTGCTCTTATATGGAATAACATCTGAATACTCTTCAGAATTCATAATGTTTCCGGTTATGACATATCTCTTTTCAATCTAAAATATATATATATATATATATATATATATATATATATGAAATTTTTTTGGGTATGAATTGTGACACGTATGTAAAAAACAAAATAGTATTCATTGTAATTCTGTTTTGATTGAAATCTGTATAAAGTGTTGTAGTCCTTCAGAATATTCCACTTAAATGTCTCCTTGAATCTTTTCAGAAAACATAAGTTAATATTAAAAAGAAAATTGAGATTTTAAAAAGTGAAGATGTGCATAAAAATACCAAAGAAATCAGGGTTCATCAGCAGTCTGAATCCATCCGATGCGTTCTCTTTTCTTCTTTCTTCCTGATGTATTCGTTAAATTTTATGAAGAAAAAAACAAACACAGAAACATGATGATTTACGATTCATAATGAAACTTAAGCTTAAAGTAAGATCCCTTTTGTCAAGGTATTATAATCGCCCCCATTGTGTTACATATTGTGGTTCAAGATTTTGTATAAAATACACATTTGCTAATCTATCATTCAGAAATTTCAGTGTTTCACATTTTGTATTTCAAATGGGATTTATACTCACTGAAATGTCTTCAAGGATTAAGACCATATTATTTTCTAAATTTTGATAGAAGAGTGGGTTAAAACAATTTTTATAAGTTATGTAGTATTTTTTTTTTCAAAACCTAGTAAATCTGATCAAGCCTTTTCCCCAAACATTTGTTGTTGTTTTTTTTTTTTTAATGTTTTTATTTATTTATTTATTTATTTTTCTTTCAACCAACTGTTTTTATGCTTAACCATGATTATTCCTGCTTAGCATTCAGGTATAGAATCATAGAACCATAGAATCATAGAATCATAGAATCATAGAATCATAGAATCATAGAATCAT
>NW_024885532.1:5114485-5120460 GCF_019232065.1 Centrocercus urophasianus
GAATCATAGAATCATAGAATCATAGAATCATAGAATCATAGAATCATTAGAATGTCCTGGGTTGAAAAGGACTACAATGATCATTGAGTTTCAACCCCACTGCAATGTGCAGGGTCACCAACCACCAGACCAGGCTGCCCAGAGCCACATCCAGCCTGGCCTTCAATGCCACCAGGGATGGGGCATCCACTACCTCCTTGGGCAACATGTTCCAGTGTGTCACCATCTGTGTGAAAAATTTCCTCCTAATATCTAACCTAAACCTCCCCTGCCTCAGTTTAAGACCATTTCCCCTTGTCCTATCACTATCCATCCTCCTAAACAGCCTTTCCCCCCTATTTATATGCTCCCTTCAAGTCCTGGAAGGCCACAGTGAGGTCTTCCCGGAGCCTTCTCTTCTCCAAGCTAAACCATCCCAGTTCCCTCAACCTTTCCCCAGAGGAGAGGTGCTCCAGCCCTCTGATCATCTTATGGACATCTTCTGTACCTGCTCCATGAGCTCCATGTTCTTCTTGCACTGGGGGCCCCAGGTCTGGATGCAGTACTCCAGGTGGAATCACAAGAATCACAAGAATCACAAGGTTGGAAACGACCTACAAGATCATCCAGTCTAACCATCTCCTCATCATCACTGCCACCACAAGCACTAAACCATATCACACAGCACGTCATCCAGACGCCTCTTGAACACTGCCAGGGACGGTGACTCCACCACCTCCCTGGGCAGCCATTCCAGTGCCTGACCACTCTCTGAGAGAAGAAGTTCTTCCTTATGTCCAACCTGAACCTCCTCTGATACAACTTGCGGCCATTACCCCGTGTCCTGCTCGTTGCCTGGGAGAAGAGGCCAGATCCCTCTTCACCACAACCTCCCTTCAGGAGGTTGTACAGTGCAATGAGGTCTCCCCTGAGCCTCCTCTTCTCCAGACTAAACAATGGAGCCTAAAAAATGGAGACTGAAAAATGGAGCCTCACAAGAGCCAAGTAGAGGGGGATAATCACCTTCCTCTCCCTTCTGGCCACTCCTTTTTTAATGCAGCCCAGGACACAGTTGGCCTTCTGGGCTGCAAGCACACACTGCTGGCTCATGTTCAACTTCTTGTACACCAGATCCTCAAGTCCTTCTCCACAGGGCTGCTTTCAAGATCTTCCACCAGTTTGTATCAATTCCCAGGATTTCCCCTAATGTAGCACCCTGTACTTGGCCTAATTGAACCTTCCTATAGGCTAGGAAGAGGGAAATGCAGTAAGGACCTGGGATGTGTTCTGAGTCATAAGCATCTAGGAAAGAACAGTCACCACTCTTTCAGGACCAGCTAGTTTCAGCATCCAGGTAGAGCAGCTATCAGAGCAAGAAGTGCTAGGAATGACTGACTGGCCACTGGTGCAACAAAGGATAACAATTTTTAACTAAAATAAGTTATGTATAGATTAACTATAGGAACAAAATTTTTACTTTTATGGTGGTAAGGCACTGGAACAGGCTGTCCAGGAAGCTGTGGATGTCCCATACCTGGAAGTGTTCAAGGCTAGGTTGGATGTTCTATTTCTCTGTAAGTTTAGTTTTAAATTATTTTATGTCTTGTTTTGAGTGATGACAGAACCATAATGACTAAATAGAATAATAAGGCCTGTTTTTGGGGGGGATAATTTGTTTCTCATTATTAACAAAATTTTTACAAACATTTACCTTTACCCCAGGGGGAGTTAAAGAATACGCCTGGGATTTAAATGACAATATTTCTATTTTATGCTCCAAGATTTCTTGCTGTAGATCTTCAGCTATAGCTTTCAAAGAAATTCAGCTGCCTTTCTTCATAATACAGTGATTGTGAGGTTACATTTTCTTATTCCATGGAATGCTGTAGGGCAAAAATATATTAAATATTACTATGCTTCTATGCTTCTAATACGCAGGACCTAAAATTCATGTTCTTTTACTGAAAAAGCCTTTATGAAATGGATGTTACTTACAAATTGAAAGTATGTGAATATTATGAATAAAATCCCCAAAAATGAGATCATGAGGAAAAAATATTTGAGAGCACCAGGGCACAGAGTACTTTGTTTAATTTGCCCTCAGAAGTACAAGAACTGCAGTTATCAGCCAGTTTATTTTTACATAAATCATCATCAAGCTGAATATTTCTGAGAATTTAGGAGCTCATGCTATTTATTCGAATTTCCATTGAAAGAAACAACAACAACAACAACAAAAAGAAGATAGCATTTTTTCCTATGTTCCTAGAAAACCCCCTTGTTAGTAGCAAGATGTATGCTTTTTGTTTTATTTCTGATACATATAGCAAAAAGGAAGGAGAAAAATATTAAGTGTTGTGGGCTGCAGAACAGAGCAGAAATGTTGAAATGTGGAGGAAAGTGGGGGAAGAAGTTGGTTTTGTCAAAATTGTGAAAGAAAAGTGAAAAATATTCCTTTGAAGATATGTGGTTAAAATAAGGGAATGGGAGAATTATGAAACATGAGAGGAGGGAGAGAACTGACAGTAGATGACAGCAGCATAGACACCATTTGGGATTTTATTCTGAAATTCACAATATTCTTTCTTCCATTTAAAGAAGACACAGTAATTCCTACTTTTCCCTTTAAACTTCAGTTAGATAACTTTGTATTCATCCAAGTGGTTGTCATTGCTAATTATAGCTGTACAACTGCAAACATCAGAACCTCTCTGTAATAAAACTGCAGTCGTCCATTTGACACAATAGAAAGTGCAACTTTCCACATACTAATTTAATACTTATTTTAACATAGTCGAAGCAAGCCTGCTATAGTATATGACATAATTCTTTTGGCATTTTTCAGCTATCCAAGGAACAGAATTATGTGGAGATGTCAAGAATTGCATGTCAGGGACAGCAGCCTGAGTACCATGGCAAGGAAAAGAAAGAAATGCTCTGAAGTATGCAGAAAACATTGGAGAAGATAAGGTGAACAGCATTAGGTCAAGATTGATGGGAGAAAAGAATATCTCAGAGACATGTGTAATACAGATTTGTATATAAGTAGGATATATAAGAAAGGAAATTTCTGGAAATTACCCAAGAAACAGCAGCAGAAGGAAAGGACTTGGAAGAATGTGGAAAGAAAGAAGGAAATACGGGAATAGGAGTAGAATGCAACTGAGGGAGACAGATGGAGAGACTGTCTTCCCTAACCAAGTACAACAGGCAATACAGCAGCACACATTTAAGTATATAAAATAATTAATAATTATTATAGTTATGCTAATTACCACTAATAATAGCATAGAATTCTCAAAACTGCAAAAACAGAATCTTGAACTTTCTTTGTATTACATAAAATAATATTTTTTTACATTAAAAAATGTACATTAAAACGTGAGACTGGAAGTTTTCCTCTTTAACAGCAAAAGAAAACAAACAAAAAAAAAAAACAAAAACAAAAACAAAAAAACAAACCAATGTCTACTACCAAGTCTAAATTTATCCTTTTCCAGTTTAATTCCATTTCACCTTGTCCTGCCACTACATGCCCTTTTAAAAAGTCCCTCCTCAGCTTTCTTGCAGACTTTCTTCATGTACTGGAAAACCACTATAATGTCCCCTCAGAGCTTTCTCTTCTCCCGGCTGAAAAGCCCCATCTCAGCATATCATCATAGGTGAGGTGCTCTAGCCCTTTCATCATTGTTGTGGCCCTCCTCTGAAGCCTCTCAACCAGCCCGATATCCTTCTTGTGCTGGGGGCCCAGAACTGGATGCAGCACTCCATGTGGGATCTCACAAGAGCATATTAGAGAGAATCATTTCCCTTGACCTGCTGGTCATTCTTCTCTTGCAAGATGCAACCCAAGATGTAGTTGGCTTTCTGGACTACAAGCCCACATTGCTGGCTCATGTTGAGACTCATCTACTGACACCCCCAAATCCTTCTTCTCAGGGCTGCTCTCAAGGCTTCCTCTGCCCAGCCTGTATTTGTGCCTGGGGTTGCCCCAGTCTAGGTGCAGGACCTTGCACTTGGGCTTATTGAACTTCATGAGGTTGGCCCACCTCTCAAGCCTGTGCAGGTACCTCTCAATGGCATCCCTTCCCTCTAGTGTGTCAGCTGCACTACTCAGCTTGGTCATCTGCAAACTTGCTGAGAGTGCACTTGATCCCACTGTCTATGTTGCCTACAAAGATGTTAAATAGCATCAACACTGTGTTTAATTTTCCATATTGGGAGACTAGTTCATGAAAGTCAGCTTCTCATAGAAAAATATTATTAATGCTATGGAACTTGTAAATGGAATAATAATAGGTCACATAGTTTTGGCAAGCTGTAATCAGAAATGAACTTGTTGCTTCTAGTTTAGAAAGTACTTATTCTGGAGCTGGAATTTGCAATGTGTTTAAATACTGTTCCTGACTTTAAATTCTGAGTATCTTCTCAAGGTATCCATTACAAACTACTGTTTGAAATAAGACACAGCGACAGAATTATTTATTACAGTGTGTTTATTCTTAAATTACTCAGACTTTGTGTGTGTGTGTATATGTGTGTGTGTGTTCTTTTGAAGAATGAAAAGAAAATAAAAATAAATGAATGTTAACATCCTATTTATTATATTTTTATATGTAATAATCTCTGCTACATCCAAGAGGTTACTGTCCTAGATAAGGATCTCTAGCAAGGGTACAGATTTTACAGGAATAATTAAGTGCAATTTGCTTAAAGTTTTAAAGTCTTTATGAATGGAAATGCGTTTTCTGAAACCATTCATGAGAAAATTTACACTTAGATGAAACCAACAATAATAAGATTTCAACAAATAAAACTGTAGGCTCTCTTCCGCTTGTGTGTTTCTAGATTGAACTGTCTATAAATTACCTTGTGAAAGAATAGAACTGCAACATATCTTTTTCAAAAGTGATATTTCTACTGGTCTCCATCTTAACTATTGTGCAGTAAAGGAATGCTGTTTTTGTGTAAGTATATGAAGATAAGCTTGCAAACTGCTCTAATGACAGTTGACTAAGTATCTGTGATCTCATGTTGCCCTCATGCTGTCATTACTGTCATTGCTGGCAGTCTTTCTTTACCGATCCCTAGAATTATCATAATAAAAATTCATGCTGAGTATTCCTAGAGATATTTGTTCAGTGTGCAACATAAATTGCTTTATATCCAAGCTTTTTATATCTTTGTTGTTTTGAAAGGGCTTAGAGAGTCTCTTAATGGACATCATGATCATGTCATACTAGGCAAATCCTAGATAGATACTATTTTAGATGTATTTTTATATTCATTAAGAGGAGATTATATTCCATAGAAATGTTGATGCTTTTTACATTTCTTTGTTTCGGAATTCTCTAGAGAGAAGAAGATCACACTACTAATAACTGAACACATTTACAAAAGTGTAATAATTTTTTAGTGTTGTTTTTCAGGAACAAATTTTTCTGAGCTGAATGCAATGTTTTGCACACTACTTCACCACAAGTGTAATAACAAAGACACTCCCAATTTTATTTATGGGAACAGAAACATATAAATGTAGAATTGTAGGGGTTGGAAAGGACCTCTGGGAGTCAGCTGGTTCAAGCCCCCTGTAAAAATAATAAATAAATTTATAGTACATCTTGTATACAGGATCATATCAGTACAAATCAGACAAAACTTGTCTTTTGGTATTTGTGACAGGGAAAGGAAAGGAAAGAATCATAGAATCATAGAATCATAGAATCGCCAAGGTTGGAAAAGACCTAAAAGATCATCCAGTCCAACCGTTCACCTATTCCCAATAGCTCCCACTAAACCATGTCCCTCAACACAACATCCAGTCTTTCCTTGAACACCCCCAGGGTCGGTGACTCCACCACCTCCCTGGGCAGTCCATTCCAGTGCCTGACCACCCTTTCTGAAAAGTAATACTTCCTAATGTCCAGCCTGAATCTCCCCTGCCGTAGCAGGAAAGGAAAGGAAAGGAAAGGAAAGGAAAGGAAAGGAAAGGAAAG
>NW_024885532.1:5120470-5143180 GCF_019232065.1 Centrocercus urophasianus
GGAAAGGAAAGGAAAGGAAAGGAAAGGAAAGGAAAGGAAAGGAAAGGGGAGGCTTGCGTCAGTGTAAATTTAAACATATACAATGGACTACTGATCTCAACCTATATCACTTTGACTGCATCAATCTCTGCAGTATGAACATGATTATATGATGGAGCACTGGAATAGGCTGCCCAGGGAGGTTGTGGATTCTCCTTCTCCAAAGACATTCAAGATCTGCCTGGATGTCTGCCCATGCAGCCTACTGTAGGGGGCCTGCTTTGCAGGGGGAATGGTCTTGATGATCCGTAGAGGTCCCTTCCAGTCCCTACAGTTCTGTGATTCTGTGATTCTGTGATAGTTCAGAGTCCTATAAAAGCTCATTGACTTGTAATTTCACTGGAAAGTATAGGTGAATACTGAATCGCAAACTAGTAAGACAGTTATACTTTTTCAGGCAGAGTAACTCACCCACTTGACTTCATCCATCCACTGCTAATTTGTGTCTTCACTTGAGCTTGTCTTTTTTTTCTTTCATTGTAGTCAGTGGAGGAAGCAAGTACTTTCAGAGCAACTATGTTCAAATCAAGAGCCTAGAAAAGGAGATGAGTGGTTCAGATATATCTACTACTTATTGAAACATCCTTAAACATCTTTGGAGGATGAGAAAGACAATATCAGGTGGGTAAAACAATATAGAGAGTATTGTGTCCAGGTCTGGAATCTCAAGTATGGTTATTTACTAATCTTTAACAATTCAGCAAGTAATTTCCATCAAAAAAGAATGGCAGCTTCGTATTTATTTATTTTCTACAATACATTTGTTACAGAATTCACAGTGAAAACTGACACTTAAATTTGGTAAGAAAATCATCTGAGATCCCTACACATATGAAAAAGAAACTACTCACTTTATTTTATGTGACTGAAGTCTCAAGAAAAGTCTATCAGATAAAACTCCAAATATAAATGGCAAGTTATTTAGTATATGGATGTATGAGGAATTTAAGTATCGAGCACAAGTGTTGACAGGTTTTAGTGGTTTTGTAGAGATGTTCAGCCAACTGTACAAATTCATCTGCAGGAACATAAACACAGCCAGATTTTAGAAATTATACGAACATCAGTGGTACGTGAATGTTGAACACACATGCTTCATTTTGTAGGTAGGTTTCTGTGTTATCCTAATTCTGTTACAGGACTGAGTTTGTGATCCTGAAGAACGTGAGTATGGCAGAGTGGAGTGAGGATCTTGAACCTCAGGAGAACAAACTTCGTGTTTTTTAAGGAATTGTTGGACAAGATCCTCTTGGGAAGAAGTCCTTAGAGACAAAGGAGTGGAATGAGGTTTTCTATTTTTTAACAACGCTTTTCTGAGAGCATAAGAACTCTTCATCCCTCAGAATAAAAAAGGAGACAAGAGAGGCTGGAAACTGGCATGGCTTGGCAAAGATTACTTTTCATACTGAGGGAAAAAGAAGGGAAAGTTCAGGCAGTGGAAATGAGGATGTATGACCTGGGAAAAATATAGGGCTGCTGTCCAGACTTAAAGAGATGAGGTTATGAAAGCCAAAGCACAGACGAAACTGAATTGTGGTAAGGAAGGGAAGGTAGGGATTCTACAGGTGCATAGGTCAGAAAAGGCAGGCAAAAAAAGAGAGTACCTCCTCTGATATACGACGAAGAATTGGCTACAAAAGATGTGGGAAAGTCTGAGATACTCAGTGAGTTCTTTGCCTCAGTCTTCACTGGCAGCTAGGATTCTTACATCCATGAACCTCACATTCATGAACTTGAAACTCTAGGTGGGAAATGAGGGAGCAAACTCTCCCTTACAGAAAGGGCAGAGCAAATTTAAGAGCCTCTCAAGGCTGAATGTGTACAAGTCTATGTGGCCAGATGAAATGCATCCCAGGGTCCTAAAGGGGTGGCTGAGGTGGCTTCTGAGGCTCTCTCCATCATATTGCACAGGTTGTGATTGTCAGGAAAAATTCCTGGGGACTGGGAAAAGGAAAACATCACTTTCATTTATAAGAAAGTGAGGAAGGAAGACAGGAGAACCACAGGCCAGTGAGCCTCACCTCTATGCCTGGGAAGACCATAGAACAGATCCTCCTGGAAGATATGCTAAGGTACATGAAGAATAAGCAGGTGATGCAAGACAGCCAGCATGTCTTCACCAAGGGAAGGTCGTGTTTTACCAATCTGGTGGCCTTCTATGGTGGAATGACAGTGTCAGTAGACAAAGATAAGACAACTGATGTCACCTACCTAGACTTCTGCGAGGCTTTCTATATGGTTCCCTACCACATCCTTATCCCTGAATTAGAGAGATATAGATTTGAAGAGTGAAACTATTAGGTGGATGAAGAAATGGTTGGAAGGTTGCAGCCAGAGCATTGTGGACAATGGCTCTAAGTCCAGGTGGAGTTCAGTAATGAGTGGTATCCATCTTGGGACCAGTGCAGTTCAACATCTTTATCACTGACATAGATGACAGGATGGAGTGCAACTCAGCAAGTTTGCTGGTGACACCAAGTTGGGCAGTGCACTGATAAAGTGGAAGGAAGAGATGCCATCTAGACAATCTTGATAAACTCAAGACGTTGGTCCATATAAACATAGTAAGGTTCAACAAAAAAAAGCACAAGGTTCTGCATTTGAGTCGAGATAATCTCAGATACGTATGCAAACAGAGAGAAGAAATCCTTGAGAGTAGCTCCGTTAAGAACAACTTGGGAGTCCTCGTTGATGAAAAACTTAACATGAGCCAGTAGTGTGCATTTGCAGCCTGTAAAGTCAATGGTATCCTGGGTTCCACTAGCAGAGATGTGGCCAGCAGGTGAGGAAGATTATTGCCCCTCTCTACTCTGCCCTTCTGAGGCTCCAGTTGGAGTACTGCATGCAGGCATGAGGCCCCCCACACAGGAAAGATGTGGAGGTTTTGAAGAGGAGTTAGAGGAGTACCACACAGATGAACAGACGGCTGGAGCACCTCTCCTATGAAGACAGGATGAAGGAGATGTGCTTGTTCAGCTTAGAGATGGCCGTGGGAAGGCTGCATTACAGCTTTCCAGTATTTGCTGGCAGATTATAAAAAGGAGAGAAAACAACTTTTTATATAGGTAGAAAGTGATAGGACAAGAGGGAGTGACTTTAAAGGTGGAGAGATCTAGGTTAGATGTTAGGGGAAAGTTTTTCAGTGAGAATGCTGAGGTGCTGCAACTAGTTGCCCAGACAGGTATTGAATGTCCCATCCCATTCCTGGAGCTATGGGGCCATGGGCAACCTTTTCTTTTACTGGATCTAGCGTGCCAGTGGTGGCAGGGCTGGAACGTGATGATCCTTAAGGTCCCCTCCAACCCAAGCCGTTCTATGTTTCTATGGTACAATTCACGAGGTTGTATTAGATTATGGGCACTCAAGTTTTGGTAGATTATGGGCACTCAAGTTTTGGTTACATCACTGCCTTTTCATTTCATCTTATTTTAAGCTAACATTTTAGGATCTCTCTGTCAAAAGAACCACAATAACTTACACTGCCCTTGTAAAACTGTCTTCCAGATTTCAACTTTACCTCTGAGAGTTTTCTCATTGTTACTGAATGCATTTCAACCATCTTTTCTCAAATTGGATGTCTTGATTTTACTGCAAAATACTAATGGAGTAGCAGTCAGTTTGCTATTTCCTTTGATGTACAAAGAAAAGACCAAATCAAATATCTTTAAACGTACACATTTGCTTTATAGACAAATCTGTCTAGTATTGGAACTAGGGAGAAACTCAGAAACGAGATAACATATCTGTAATAGAAGTTAAGTTTAAGAATCTCCGAGGAAACTTAAGAACCTCTGAGCAAACCAGGATATATTTAGGGAACTTTGAGAGTATCCTGTCTTACTGCAGAAAATACTGCTGCATTTCACACACTTTATCCTATATATAAATTATATCCATTAAGTACAAAAGAGCATTGTTCCTTTAAAGATTAAGTTGGAATCTAATTGAAGACTAGTAAATTTATCTCTACAAATTTTTCATGAAATACTCTTGGTCTATAAATAGAACATGGATTTTGCAGGACTCATGAGTCCATCTTGTCTATATCTTTGAGCAGATGCATCTTATTTTTCTCATTTCCAGAAGACTGGCAGTTGCTGTGTGAAAATGGAAACCATACCTTCGAGCATGAGTTGGTGGCACTGAAAGTGAGTCAACTGCCAGTATATATTATTAAGTGATATTTGCATAGCTGCATTGACTTGAGTTCCTGTTGTTTAATACCATCAAACTTAATGCTAAGGAGAGATATCTTAAAATTTTAGAGAGTTAAAATATTTCACCAGTGTTTCTGTCTCATAGAGGGAAAATCCATGGTAAGATTATTTTTGCTGTATCACAATTAATATTAAATAAGTTTTTCATTCTCTGTTTTTTCAGAAAGTGTTAAAATGTTAACTTGCAGCTAATAAAATGTAATGACTGTTTAACCGTATTAACTGTAAGCATGTGTTTACAGCATATATACCATTCTTCAGGTCCCATAGATTTCAATACTATGCACAGATTTCCATGGAGAAATGGAAAATTGAAGAAGATACACTGTTAGGATTTCAAGATCTAGTCTGACCAGTAACAAGACACTGACAGTTTCAGTTTTGTTCTTTTTTTTATTATCATTTATTTATTTGTTAAAATCTATTTCTGAGATTCTGCAAATCTTCATTGTGATACATAGATTACTTCTTACAGAAGTAATTTAGGTGCTCACTTCATCTTAAAATGTATATTCTGTAAATTATCTTCAGAAACATATATTGTATTAAAATATCTTCCTTCCACACTGTTTCCAGAACTGTATATTTCCCTTGTTCCATGAGACATTCAAAAGCAAGCTATTCTTATGAGAATTGATTAAATAGTTCCAATGCCCTGAGTAATGAAAGTCCCTGTGAAAGGAGACTTGTAGAATAAAAGACAGTACATAAATTCAGGTTATAGAAATCATTCTGTAATTTGTATCATTAAGCATGTATTTTATTTGTGAATCCTATTGCCATTCAAATGTCAAATATACATACATATTTTTTTCCCAAATAGCATTACCATTTTTTAAAATTTAATTTTGTTATGAAAACTCATGGAATAGTATTCATAGAAAACTTTTTTATTTTAAGATTATAGTTAGTCATGCTATCAAAAGATAAGAGGTTTCTGGATATCTCTTGGACATTCTGTGTAACTGTAATCCTAGCTGACATATGACAGACTTTCTGTCAGGTTTCAATGTTTTATGTTTCTGCTCTATTTTTAAAGTGTGCCATAAAGACTCTGTATTGTATGGAAACCTTATTTGTAATTGGCATATGGAGATGTTGACCATATTGCAACATTCCACAAATTATGAAGTGCGTATTAGAAGAACTACACGTGTGATTTAACAGTGCTCTGCTTTGCAATGCAGTAAGAGTCCACTCTAGATCTGTATACAAAACTATAAAGTATTATCTTAATCACTGTATCAATATTAAATTTTATTAAGAATGTAAATATGATCTGTTCTGAGATTTCTGTATGTGTTTGAATTGTTACAGAACAATTTAAAAGTATATATGTATGTCTATTTGTGCACACATATATATATATAATAACAATATGGAATCAAATATACTTGAATGTACTTAAATTCCATGTCTCCATTTCTGTATGGGATAGAAATTGTCTGCTCCCATTTTCTATGTCGTATAAAATTGAAGGCATTCAAATTAATTAAATAACTTTCTAGTTAATTTGTAAGTTTCCCTGGAATGTTTAGAAATTCTTGTTCTAAAATGATGGATATTTTTTCTCTATTTGGCAGTCAATTTTGATACAGATTTTCATCAATAAGACTAACTTGTTAAAGAGCTCCAAATCATGTTCACCTGAACTAGCTATTAAACTCTGTAAACAGACCTGCTACAGGTCTGCAGTTGAAAATCATCACAGCATTCTCCAAGTTCCTAAAAAGTAGACTGGTATATTGGAAGGGATTTATTGACTACTCACTAATATCAATGTATGTTGTTTATTAAGAAAGGTTTTGGCTCTGTAGGAAGAGGCCAGGGGCTGTCCTTTGCTGCGTACAGTCAATACCATCCAGCTCCTACAGACTCCCACCAAGATACACCGGAGCCCCTCCATCAAAAAGCAGAAAAAGCATTGAGTAGGAATTGAGAAAGAAAGGAATGGAGAAGATGTGAGAAAAATCAAGCAACAATTAGGGTCAGAAAGGAAGGAGGAACAGTAGGTTCTCCTGCTATCAGAGCAGAGATTTCCTTGCAGTTCATGGAGGAAAGTAGGGTGGAGCAGGCAGTTAGCTATAGTCTGTGGGATGGATGCTGTGCTGGAGCAAGAGAAGAGTGTGAGAAGAAAGCAGTGACAGAGAAAAATGCTATGAAGTGGCCACAATCCCCCATTTCTCCTCCTATGTTGCTGCTCTGTAGGAAGGACGTATAGGTGCTGGAGATGAAGAAGTGATAATGTCCTGAAGAAATTTTGGGGAGAAATGTTGTTTTGATATTCTGTTTTTGTTTCTCATTACCCAAATCAATTTTGTTGCTGAATTAAATTTGTTTTCCTACATCAAGTCTGTTTTGCCTGTGACAGTAACTGGTTAGGTAATTTCCCTGTCTTTATCTCAGTCTGTGTGCTTCTCCATTATTCTTTCTTTCCTTCCTGTTGAGGAGACAGAGTGACAGAGCAGTCCGTGGACATCCGGCTTTTAACCAAGGTTAACCCTCTACAAAAAAAGTTTACATTTAAGACAATTACTTCAGTCTCCCTTGTGAAAGAAGTCAATTAAGACAATGAAGAACTTCAATGATATGGAGATTTGTTTCACCTTATTTTAACATTAGTTAGATTGACCTTTTTTTTTCTTTTTTTTTTTCCTATTTTTGACAGTAAAGGAAAGCTGAAGATGAATAACTCTGATGTTAGCTGCAGAGTGCTATACATAAAGTTTGAAGCATTGCTGCCCAATGAAGAATGAGACTGTAAGTAGTTCTCACATTCTACTTCTGTATCAAAGCCACATCACATTATTTGCAACAAGACCATGTGGCCATAAGAGCTGTTGAGCAGGTCAGCAAAAGCAGTCAAAGCCAATAACTGTAGGCTATCACTGCTTTCAACTGAACAGCTAGTTCCAGTGTCCAGTACCACATGTGTCTTGTACTGGGAGTCCTGTTGTTTGTGCTCTAGCTGACTCTGACCTTCTGCAGCTGTGTGCCTTGGATCACAGTGCTGTGAAGGAATTTTTGTGAAAAAAAAAAATTAGAAAAAAAAAAAAAAAAAAAAAAAATTTCAGAGTCAGTGCAGAGATTTTTTGTAAGCAGGATATAGAAAATGTATAACACTCATCACAGTTTTTTATTGACTACCACTCACAGGTAGTTAGGACTAACACATTGTTAGGATAAATCTGAATATTAATAGAAATGCCAGTGTTAACATTACACAATTATTTGGTGATAGAGCAGATGTCAATGAGTTTGGCACTGGTTAGTTAAACTGCTGACTTTTTACCATCTATTTGCAAAATTTGCGTTGTATAACTCTTCACATCAATATTTTTGTCCTGAATCTGTAAGCTGCTGAACAGTACTCTCATTTTACAGGGAATTATGTTACATGTTTGTTTAGTGATTAAGATCTTTTTTTTCAGTAAGGCTGAGTTTAGTTCACACTGCATAAAACTGGGCTCTGAGTCACAGTTAGTGGAACTTTGGAGGTCTTTGTTGTATTACAGTCAATTAATTTCTGCTCACATTATTGTTTTACATAGAATGACAATTTCTTCAAGTTGAAACATTTTTTAACAGTGTATCAACTTTAAAAAAAAAAAAAAAAAAAAAAAAAAAAAAAAAGAAAAAAAGAAAAAAACAACCAAAATGTTCAAGTGGAATTATCTCCTCTAGTAAGTATAGTACTGGAATAGCTACCACATCCTGAAAACTACAAACAGATTTAAATTGCACTTTTTTCTAATTCAAAACCAAAACATGTCTTTAAGCCCTCTATATTGCATTTGAGCAAAAAAGTCACAATATTTCTAATTGTTTTGTTCATTATTATTTGATAATTCTAGGTACCCCTAACAGCTTTTTGTATTTTTTTCCTTTCTTCATCCAAAAAAAAAAAAAAAAAGAAAGAAAGAAAATAGGACAGAGAGAGTAAAAGTCCTGAGGTTTGCCCTGTAATAAGCAGAGGATGAAAAGATATTCTATATAGAGAGCTCTTAAATTAGATGCCTGCTCCCAGTATCTCTTTGGAGGAATTTATCTTTCTGCATTGCCTGAATGAGCATCAAGGCAGACTCATCTTCTAATTTACGTACATATATTTGGGATTCATCTGCCCTACTTTGGTTATCTAAAAGGCGTGCAAGTCTTAATTAGTCACTCTGGTCTTACTTTGAAATAACCTCCAAAGACAATTCCTTTGTAGGAGAAGGCAGATGAGATAGTCTCTTGAGATGCTAATATCTTTCTGCAAACTCTAGAAGGAGTTTGGGGTTATCAAATCATTATGACCTTGATTCAGTCGTTCATGTAAAAAGGTACCTATCCGACCAAGGATCTCCAAGGATATGAGACATCTGTGTAGAGCTTGAAACAATTTTATTGGAGACCCACTCCCTTATGTACTACAAAACAGATGTCAGGCAGAATAATAACCCGCAAAACAAAACATAGCAATAAAGAAACATTAGCATCTTTTGTCCAGAAACTTACCAGTATAATTGCAAATTACTAAAAGGCAACACAAAACAGCATAATAAACAGTTAAATAAACATTGAATAAACATAGTTAAGCAATACAATGATTGCATGCACATTCATTAATTACACTAAATGTTTGTTAGGTAAACTTTGATTAAAGAGAATTCACACTGTGTCTGTGAAATAGTGTCATGCACCTGAGTTGTCATGGATAACGTGTACATGTGAATTAAGAGTAAAAATTTCCACTACAGGCATTAGACTTCTGTGACTTTGATTCACTTGCCTAATGAGATATGGCAAGTGACATCTGAGTCCTAAATTATATTTTCTAGCCTCCAGCTCCTTCTTCGTGATAGCAGAGATCTCCCGTCTGTTCTCTCAGATAACCTAAACAATCTCAAATAACACTTAAGGCAAATTCTAGGCACTGGACCACACAGAGAGTTTATGCAGCCTGGAAAGCAATTCATCACACCAGTCACCAGGGGTTAGGTTCAATTGGCCTAACCATAGGGTAACAGACCCACTCTTGCTGCTCTAATATATCTGAGAAATATTCACCCTAGCCACAGAGGACCTCCAAAATAGCTGTGACATATGGGAACAGCTGGAAATGTGGAAGGATACCCCGTTTATCTAATACACTGTGAGACCCTTTGTTTAGACAAATGAGTCAAGCTTTAAGTGTCCATTTGAAACCATCAGAATTGTTCTTTTGTCTCCACTAGTACATATTCATTCCCAGTACTGAAAACTTAGATATCTAAATGTAAACACCTATACTGAGAGAGAGAGATGTTACATAGGGTGAATATCTCCTGCATGATACATTATACAGTGTGACTATCTAGTGTTCTGTCTTTCACAGGAAATCCTACATTCGTAATATCAGAAACCTGAACCTCGTGAAGCTACATTCAAATAAAAGGTCTCCAAAACAACTGATTTATTACATCAAGAAAGGAGATGTTTGAGAGTTGCAGCAGGCATCTACATTCTTATTCTTGATACAAAGAGAAAAATAACTTGAAAATGTCACTGATAATTTCTCATCCAATTATAATCTATATAATATATAGTAGTGCTATTATAGCTGAAGGATAGTCAGTGACTTGCATCACTTCCTTACTACATAGCTGACCAAACTGGAAAACTTACCTTCACTCCATACTTTCAAATCCTCTTCTGTAGGACAAGTTAGCGTTTCACAGAATCACAGAATTGCAGGGGCTGGAAGGAACTTCAAGAGATCATGGGGACCAACCCCTCTGCCAAAACAGGAAGCCTACAACAACAGGTTACATAGCTAGCTGTCCAGACAGGTCAACCCATGTGACCAATTGTAAATGTATTTCTGTAATAATCTGCAGAAAAGAACAGGCTACTATAGCTAAAATTTCAGTTTGGAAGTATATCATCTTAGCTTAAAACTGCCTTTGGAGTTAGGTTCATACAAAGGATGCCAGAGATTGTTCAGCACAAAACTAATTACAGAATGCTGATTCTTTCAGCTGACTCTGATGTGAGAATGTTACTGTATGGCAGAACACAAAGCAAAAAAAATAAAAACAATAGAAATCAAGTCTTCTCATGATTCTGACGGATGGAGTAAATTATCTCTGTAGAGACATATATGAAGCTGGTTTAGATTTTTCATGAAAATAGAGTGCAGATGACACACTAATGCTGAAGAACCAATTGTTGAAGAACAGTCCTTGTACAAAGTCAAGGATTTTTTTACTCCTCATGCTGCCCTGCCAGCAAAGAGGCTGGGAGTGCCCAGTGTGAGAGGGGATGCAGTCAGAAAAGCTGATCCAGACTAACCAAAATCTGATCAGTCATATCAAATGACATATTGCTGGCATCATGTCAAGATGATGAGCAAGAAAAGGGGGGAAAAAAGGAGGAAGACAGGGTACTTTTGAAGTGGTGGCATTTGTCTTCTCAATAAACTGTTAGAAGTGATGAGTCATGTTTTCTTAGAAATGGTTGAATGCCTGTCTGCCAATGGGAAGCAATGAATGAATTCCTTGTTTTGTTTTGCTTGCATGCACAGATTTTGCTTTGTCTAATGAACAGCCTTTATCTCAACCCATTATTTCTTACTCTTACCTTTATAAATCTTTCCCATTCCACCAGAGTGGGAGTGAATGAGGGGCTGTTTGAGGCTTAGCTGTCTAACAACATTAAACCATAGCAACCTTCCTGCTTCTTATCCATAACATGATTTGTCAATATTTGAGGTCATGTTTTCATACTACCTTTATATAATTTGTTAATTTCGAATAACTTCAAATTGCTTCAGATCTAACCCTTTTGTTAAAGTGTCTGTTTTCTTGTTTCATTTCTTTTTCCCAAAGCTGTACTTTGACAATTTTGATTGACAAAACTGTGAAGTGTGCTTACGATATCTAGATTTTCCTGAGCATCTGATTGTAATTAAAATAAAAAGACATTTGCCCTTGTCTACATAGCACAAGATAGAAGCTCCTGGGGCTCTAAAGGATGAACCACTGTGAATAAGAATTTAAGTCCTATTCACATGAAGACCCATAGAGCAAGAGGAAGAATAGAAACATGAAATCATTATGGTTGGAAAAGACCTCCAAGATCACCAAGTCCAATTATCAACCCTTCACTGCCATGCCTGCTACATCCAAGTAATTACATCTACATATTTCTCAAAAATCTCCAGGAATGAAGACACCACCACATCCCGAGGCAGCCTGTTTCAATGTTTGACTACTATTTCAGAGAATAATTCTTCCTAATATCCAACTTTATCCTCTCCTGGCATGACTTGAGGCTATTACCTCTCATTCTAGTTGCCCTGGAGAAGAAGCCAATCCTCAGTTTGCCACAGGCTCCTTTCAGGTAGTTGTAGAGAGCAAAGAAATCTCCCCTGAACCTCCTTGTCTCTAGACTGAACGATCCTAGTTCACTCAGTTTCTCCTTATAACACCCCTTACCATCTTTGTTGTCCTTCTCTGGACACCCTGCAGAGCCTCAATGTCTTTCTTGTAGTGAGAGGCTCAAAACTGAACATAGTACTCAAGGTGCAGCCTCACGAGGGCTGAGTATAGGGAGAAAATCACTTCCCTGGTTCGACTTGCTATACTATTCCTGATATATGTCAGGATACTGTTGGCAGTTTTGACTATCATGGCCCGCTGCTGTCTCATATTAAGCTGGCTGTCAACTAGCACCTCCAAATCCTCTTCCTTCATGCAGCTTTCCAGTTACTCTGACAAAGTTTGTAGCACTGCATGAGGTTGTTGTGATTGAAATGCAGAACATGGCACTTAGTCTTGTTTAACATCATACATATGGCCTCAGAGTATTGATAGAGATATCTTTACCTATCTGAAGGGCCTTCCTACTCCCAAGCAGATCAGCACTTCCCCCCAGCTCGGTGTTATCTGAAAACACACTAAGGGCACACTCACTCCCTTTATCTAGAAAATCAATAAAGACATCAAACAGGACCAGCTCCAACACAGACCCCTGGGGAGCACCACTAGGGACCGGTCTCCAGCTGGATTTAAATTAATTCATCACCCCTTTGGGCCTTGCCCTCCAGACAGTCTTTTACCAAGTGAAGAGAACACCTGTCCAAGCTGTGGGCTGCCAGATTATCAGGGAGAATTCTGTGTGAGACAATGTCAAAGGTTTTAACAAAGTCTAGGTTAGACTACATCCACAGTCTTTTTCTCATCCAACAGGATGGTCACATAGTGAAGGTAGAAAAAGATGAAAGAAAGCTTTAACTCTTCATGAATAAAGTAATTTAATTGGAAGAAAAATATTTGCTTGTCCTTCTTATGTTTTGATTTTATTCATTTCTTTATTCTTTTTAATCAGCATCAATTTAATGTGAAATTATTAAACAAACCTGGAAGTGGAGACTGATAGCTGATGTCCTGTTTTCCCATATAGAAAACCACTTCAATCACTATACTTCAGTGCTATTTTCTTTATTGCTTGCTCTCTCATAGAAGGGCATGATAATTTTATCTTTCTCAATATACTGGACATTTACAATAATGCAAGCAAAGATTTTTCATTAAGAATATGGTATGGAATATCATTTGAGACTGATTACATTATGGCTGCATATATGAGATGAAAAATCCCCAATATTCACTTGACAACTAAGCTTATTTACATGAAGTAGACAGAGCTATTTCCCTAAATTGCAGGAAGTGTATTTATAAAAGACCACTAACTGAGATTTAGTTTCAAACAGAAATACATTGTAAAGCCAGCTGTTAAAATCTATCTAAATTTTTAAATAGTAATATTTAATTTTTTTAATAAAATATTTGAAAAGTATCTTTCTAATTTGCATATTCAGTATATGAACTAGTGTTGAGTATTTACATATTTGAAGTCATATTTTGAAATGAATGTATTATAGAAGAAAATCTGCTATGCATAAAAATAGATTACGAGAACAAAAGCTGCAGTTATTTAGAGCAGTCTGTTTATCACTTAAAATAATTCTAAGGAACACACAGGATGTGTTTCCATAACTGTAGTGAAACACACAGCTATATTGTCTACACATAAGTTATTTTCCATCATATTTCTACACAGTTCTGCATGTTTGCTAGGACAACATCCACTCTAGAAAACATGAAAATTGAACAAACTGACTGTGAGCTGGACCTGTCAAGTATTCAACTGATCACTATCTTTAGGCTTTTTAGAATGTACCTATTACATAAAAGTTATACAAACTAAAACTACAGAAATCTTTACCATCCTTTTTTTTTTTTTTTTTTCCTCTTGTATAAACCTATATTTTAAACATGAGTTGATGATATTCATCATCCTGTCCTCACAGGGTGGGTAGTACTCAGCCCTCTGATCATCTTCATGGCCTTCCTTTGGACCAGCTCCAACAACTCCACGTCCTTCTTGTGTTGGCAGCCTCAGAACTGGACACAATACTCCAAGTGGAGTCTCATGAGAGCATAGTAGAGAGTCAGAATCACCTCCCATGACCTGCTGATCATGCTTCTCTTGATCCTGCCCAGGACATAGTTGGCCTTCTGGGCTGCAAGAACACATTGTCAGCTTATGCTGAATTATCAACAAACACCCTCAAATACTTCTCCTCGGGGCTGCTCTCAAGTTGTTCTTCACCCAACCCACATTTGTGCCTGGAATTGCACCAACCTAGTGCAGGACCCTGCTCTTGGTCCTGTTGAACTTTAAGAGGTTGGCATGGGATTACTTCTCAAGCCTGTCAAGCCATCCCCTGGATGACATCCCTTCCCTCTAGTGTGTCAGCTGCACCACTCAGCTAAATATTGTCTGCAAACTTGCTGAGGGTACACTCGATCCCACTGTTCATGCCACCTACAAAGATGTTAAATAGCACCAGTCCCTGTACAGGTCCCTGAGGAATGCATAATCACTGGATTCCACTCGAACACTGAACCATTAACTGCAACTCTCTGAGTTCTACCATCCAGTCACTTCCTTATCCAGAGAGTGGTCAGTTTATAAAATCTATTTTCCTACAATTTGGAGATCAGGATGTCACGTGGGACACTGTGAAATGCTTTGCATCTTCCAGGTAGACAAGACAAGTTGTCTTCCTTTATCACAGAATTGTAGTGGCTGGAAGGGACCTGTAGAGATTATCTAGTCCAACCCCCTGCCAAAGCAGGCTCCCTAAACCACATTGCACTCATAGGTGCCCAGGCGGGTCTTGAATATCTTTGGAGAAGGAGAATCCACAACCTCTCTGGGTAGCCTGTTCCAGTGCCCTGTCACTCTTACCGTGAAGCAGTTCTTACGCACATTTTTGTGGAACGTCCTACGCTTCAGTTTGTGACCTTTTCCCTTTGTTACGTCACCATGTACCACTGAAAAGAGTCTGGCCTCATCCCTTTGCCTCCCACAACTTAGATATTTAAAGACATTGATCAGATTCCCTCTGAGTTTTCTTTTCTCAAGGCTGAACAGACCCAAATTGCTCAGCCTTTCCTTATAAGAGAGGTGCTCCAGGATTTTTATAATCTTTGCAGCCCTCCATTGGACAATCTCCTGGAGATCCTTGCTGTTTTTGTACTGTGGAGCCCAGAACTGGACGCAGTACTCCAGGTGAGGCCTGACCAGAGCAGAGTAGAGGGGGAGGATCACCTCCCTTGACTTGCTGGCCATATTCCTTTTAATGCACATCTCATTGGCCTTCTTGACCATCAGCGCACACTGCTGACTCATGGCCAAACTGTTGTCCACCAGGATCCCCAGGTCCTTCTCCACAGAGCTTCTCTCCAGCAGATCATCCCCCAGCCTGTACTCGTGCATGCAGTTGTTCTTCCCTAGGTGGAAGACTCTACACTTGCTCCTGTTAAACCTCATCTTGTTCCTCCCTGCCCAACTCTTCAGCCTGTCCAGGCCTTGCTGAATGGCAGCACAGTCTTCTGGTGTGCCAGCCATTCCTCCCAGCTTTGTATCATCAGTAAACTTGTTGAGGGTGGACACTATCCCTTCAGCAAGATCATTGATGAAGACACTGAACAAGACCAGAGGAACACTGCTAAATATACACCTCCAATCGGAATCTGCGCTACTGATCACAGTGCATTCTTCCAGTCAGCCAGTTCTCAACTCACCTCATCATCCACTCATCTATCCCCCATTTCCTCAGCTTCATTATAAGTATGTTGTGGGAGACAGTGTAAAACGCCTTGGTGAAATCAAGGTAGACTGCATCCACTTCTCTCCCGCAATTCACCCAGCCGTTGAAGACATCATAGAAGGCTACCAGATTGGTCGAGCGTGTCTTCTCCCTGGTGAACCCATGCTGACTACTGATAACCATCTTCTCTTCCAATTACCTGAAGATAGTATCCAGAAAATCTGTTCCATTATCTTTCCAGGAATGTGGGTGAGGCTGACTGTCCCATAGTTTCCCAGATCCTCCTTCTTGCCCTTTTTGAAGACTGCTACAGTGGAATTGCCAGGTCACAGCCTGAACCAGTACATAAATGCATGAATGACTGAAGCACAGGGAACCTAGATTCACCCTTCCTCTGTCTTCCAGCCATGCTTCTGGTGGCATGTATGCACTCAGAGCCTGAGCAGTTTGCCCTCCCCTCCTATTCTGGTGCACCAGAGTTCAAAGTAGAGGAGGCTGCTTTTCTCAGCTCACCCTTTTTTCCAAACTGTTGCTAGGAGGGGTGAGTTAATTCCTCTTTATTTGATATTGTATTCCATAGTTTCTGTGTCTTGAATACAGGCTCTGTCATCACCATTGTTTGCTTTTCAAATGTAGTGACATTGTCCTCCAGTATTCAGGCACCTCTCAATTCACTTTTATCTACTTTATCTACTGACAGTGTAATTCCATCATAAAAGGCCACAAAGTTTGTCAGGCATGACTTGCTCTTGGTGAAGCCATGTTGGTTACCACCAATCACTTCATCTATTTTCCATGTGCCTTATTGGTGCCTTCAGGAAGATTTGCTCCATGATCTTGTCAAGCACCGAAGTGAGACTGACTGGACTGTAGTTCCCTGGATCTTCATTTTTTTCTCTTCTTGAAAGCGGGGCTAATATTTCCCCTTTTCCAGTCAATGGGAACTTCAACAGACTCACACGACCTTTCAGATCTGGATGGCGTCAGTGTCATGTGTCAGTTCCCTCGAACTTATGCATATATCTCTTCAGATCCTATGAACCTGTGAACTTTCAGGTTCTTTAGATGGCCTTGAACCTCATCTTCACTTACAGTAGGTAAATCTACCATCTCCAAGTTCTTACTATTTCTTTCTGCAGCTTGGACAGTGTGGCTAAAGTTCTTGCTGGTGAAGATTGAGGCAAAGAAGTCATTGAGCACCTTAGCTATCTTCGTATCCCTTGTGACCAGGTCTCCAGTTTCCTTCTGGAGAGGACACACATCTTCCTTTGCTTTATCACTGATATACATGTAGAATTTCTTCTTGTTCCCCTTTATGTTTCTGGCTAAATTGAATTCTATCTGGGTTTTAACTTTCCTAACCTGATCCCTGGCTGCTTGAACAACTTCTCTATAGTCCTCCCAGGTAAGCTGCTCCTGCTTCTATTCCCTATGGACTTTCTTTTTGTTCTTAAGTAAGACCAGGAGCAATCCATTCATCCACAAAAGCCTCTTGGTATTCTTGCCTACCTTACTTTTTCTCAGAATGCACAGCTTCTGTGCTTGAAGGAGATGGTTTTTGAATGTTGACCAGCTTTTTTGGGCCCCTCTTCTCTCCAGGGCTTTATTCCATGTCATCCTGCCAAGTAGTTCCCTGAAGAGTTCAAAGTCTTCTCTTCTGAAGTAACAAGCTTGCTGTGCACGCACTCTTTGACATCCTACATTGTATATGAGAGAATTTTGAACAAGCTGTACACAGAAACATATTACACATGATAGGAGTTACAATCAGAATAATTGTGAAAGAAGACAATGTCAAATGAGACAACAGATATCATTGTGCACAAATCATTTGTGTTTAAAATACTGCTTATTTTTTTCTGCTGTTTCACAGACAGTTGTTTTTTTTTATATATTCCATTCATACTGCATAGATAATTTTAGATGTTAGTTACTCTATCCAAGTAATTAGACCATAGCTTACATTTGAAAATTTGTATTTATGGTGACTTAAAATGCAGACTGATATGTCTATATAACTATAACATCAAACCATGTGCATTACAAATGAGAATTCAGTAACAGATCTCATCAAAACATAAAACTGGGACACAGAAATGGTCAGGAAGGCTGAGGGAGCTGGAGTTTTTTAGCCTGGAGATGAGAAATCTCCAGGAAGACTTCACTGCAGCTTTTTGATACTTAAAAGTTCTTATAAGAAAGACGGAGACAGACTTTTTAGAAATGTATATTGTGAAAATACAAGGAATAATGTTTTCATATTGAAAGAGTGTAGATTTAAGTTAGATATTAAAGAATAAAATCGTTGCTATGAAGCTGGTGACATCTCCGTCCCTGGAAATGTTCAAGACATCTTTAGACTTTCTTTGGCAACCAATTCTAGTTGAATGTTTTCCTCTCATGGTAGGGGATTGGAAACGGATAATCTTTAAAGTCCTTCCCAAACCGAAACATTTTGTGATTCCATGACTCGAATACATTATGATATCTAGCATTAGATATAACAATAGGAATATGGAACATTTTGAAAATAAAATATGATCATTTTCTACTTATTGTAATGGTGACAGAAGTAATGCTTAAAGTGATGAAAAGTTCTATGATGGCAGTATGTTCCAGTAAAGAAAAACATGCATAACACTTACTTTGTCTTTTCTGAAAAATGTTCATTGTGCCATTTCTGGTAAAGACACCAGTAACCTTATCAATTTGGGGTATGGTTAAAGAGAGTATTCTTAGTTTCTCAGTAAAATAAACCCTACAAAAATAGAGATGTAGCAAAGAAATTATTCAGTGTTTTTCCAAGTGATTGTTATGACAGCGACAGTGGTGATAACTGCTATTGAGCCTATGGCACATTTAAGCCATGAGAAAGCTTGACATACGTGACAGCATGTCATTTAGAAGTAGTGCCCAAATGTTATCCCTGGGGAAAGATTCTTTTGGCTCTAGTGGTTTAAGGAAATATTGAGAAACACAGGTTACAAAATGAGCAGTCTCCAGCTGTGTTACATGCATTTGTATTTAAGCCTACTAAGGTTATTCCAGTTATGTTTGACAAATCTATTTTCTGTTGTTCTACTGACATTAGTAAATGTTCTCAACATCATACAGTGATATTGCTAATTGAGGAAAACTCTATTAAATCTGTTTTATTTTCATTCCAGCACACTGCAGTAACAATTACAGTGGATCTAGAATTCATGCCTCTAGCACATACTCACAATTTATCCAGATACCAAGTCTGCTTTCATTCGATATGCACAAATCTGTATCATCATGATCATCAGTAGACAGTACCCATAGGAACTGTGATTATGTGCAAACATCAAGAACCCCCTTCTATTACTATGAATCACGCCAATGGGAAGACAGTTATTTTAAAATTTTGTAAGATATTTAAAGCACCACAGGAAACATACAGCTCTTCCTTTGTTCTGAACGAGTTGATAAGAACAGAATAAACGTCCTTGTTTATTAGTGGTGTTGGATAATGAAACAGTATATAAAAATACTTTTCTGATTGACATGTAAATGCAGTCAATACACAGATCATAAATTTTCCCTTAAAAACAAACAAACAAACAAACAAACAAGTGAATAAATATTTCCTCTTAAGAAGTGAAACTAAGTAATGCAGTAAGTATTTCTCAGTTACTATGCTTCTATAACTGCCATTTCTTTATAATATTGTGGGATATTGTGCTCACAGTTTGATGAATCAAAATCCCTGGTATAGCTTTTCTGGAATACTACTAATAGCTTAGATAAACAAAGGATGAATTTCTGGCTAAAATCTGACAATTTGCTTTCAGTTACTTGAAGCTAATTCACTTACTAGAGGCAAGAAAGCTATCTGAAACTCCTGCAAGTGTGAAATGCAAATGGTCAAAGTATCTCTTGTATTTTACCATTGATAATATAAACCTTCAACATGAATTTATGAGTTTGTAGTGAAAATAAGGTCATTTTCCATTCTGAGACTATATAGACTGCTTAAAAGGTATAGATGTAAAGTTAGGTGCTTATCTCTTTTCCAAGAGGGTGGTCAGGTGCTGGAAGAGGCTGTCTAGGGAGGTGGTGGTGTTTTGGAAATGTTAAATGTTATACTGAAGGACATGGTTTAGTGAGAAATGTTGGTGATAAGTGTATGGTTGGACTGGATGATCTTAGATATCTTTTCCAACTTTGGTGATTCTATGATCACGATAAGAAGCCCTATCTGAACTACTCTAAAGAAAAAAGGTCAGATGCAGACAGAGAAAAATACTCCAGTGAAGCAAAGAATAATTAGGAAAAGAACAAAGAACTTTGACAGGATGAAGCAGAGATTGAGATAAGAAGAATACTAAGTTTATGTATGACACTTATGCATGTTTATGTGTCTGCATCATTTTTTCCAAACATTTTCCAGTCACTAGGTGAAGAAGCCAAGAATTAGAAATGTGTTAGACTGTAGCTGAAAGATGGTTAGTCCACAATTAGAGAAAGGTAGTGTCATCTTTTTCATTCACTCTTATAGGGAAAATATCAACATTACGTGACTGTAATTGAATTAACTGAATCAATGTTTATATTTTTCAGGGATATGGCATAAAAAGTGAACAGTATACAATATATACATTATTTGTTTAATAATTTAATCAAGAATTCAGAATAAAACATAAATTTTCTGCTTTATTAAATACAAAGGTTCTCTGCAGCACTGAATGTGATTAGATTTTTCTTCTAGTGAATACTGCTGCTGTAAAATGCAAAATTTCTGTATCAATTTTAGTGAACATATTTTATAGTTGATCATTTTTAAATGTAATGCCTTCTTATTTTATTTCCATGGAAAAGACAATATATACAAAGAACACAATAACATTATTTGATAGAGCAAGTTTTCAGTTACAAAACTCTCTTTTCCAACAAAAACATCACTATAACCTATGCATTTTCACCAGCAATGAATACGGGCCTGCATGCTGCACTAATAAAAATCTGATGTATCATTACTGGTGATTAAGTGATCCAGAAAACTGTTACTTCAACCTCGTATTGGCTCAGTAACTCCTGACAGACTAGCATACAATGTTTTTTCTGTTCCTGTGTGAGTGTTCATAGAACTTCCCTGGTACAAACTTTGCAATATTCCAGTGTTGCCACCATGTTCAGACAATTTCAGCCAATATACAGCTCTGCAAACAGTTCCTTGGTCATAATCTGCTGATTCATGTGGATAAGCTGATCGAGACAATTCTCATTTTGTGATGCGGCAGCTGTGCATGGCCATCTGGAATGCGACTTGTCTTTCATATTGCTGTTGCTACCACTGAAATGCGTCACCCAACACCTCACTGTGCTAAAATCCTCTGATTTCTATAAGCATTCTGCAAGAGTGGATGAATGTCAACAGGTGAAATGTTTTCCACATGGAAGAATTCAATTACACCTTTGCTTCATACACTTGCCCATGCTGGATGTCATATTGTCATTTTTTCCCTTGTTGCCACTTATTGCATAACAGGAAAATGTAATGAAATATTGATGGGAAAGTTCAGCCTCTACTGCCATACCACCAACATCCACTGCTGACACTGGGGTCAACACCATCAAATAGGAAATAACTACTTCCAAAGTAGCCTTGCAACATAACGATTTCTGCCAACTTTCAGATAGTATTTTCTGCCATTTCCTGAATGAACCTGAATATTTCTGTTGAAAAGTTATTTTGCTTCAAAATATATCTTACATTGTATTCTAAAAAAATTAATATTGATTTACAAGATTTTTATTTGTGTTTTTTTTTTTAATTTTAAATATGCATTTTCTACTAAATGCTGTTATCATAACTAATCTGTAAGTAGTTATTAGTCAAAAGATTACTCTTTGTAAACTGAAAGATTAGTAGGTTAAAATTAGCAAAAGTGGAGAAGTTATTTTTAAGAGCCAAGTGAATACAAGCTATAAATTCTGTGCAAAAGGAGCAAATGCAGTTATTTAAGATACACCACTAGGCCTCATTCATACTGGGTGTCAGTCTCAATGTGCTGCAGCTGGCAGACATACACAGTTCCAGCCAGATTCTAGGCTTCACCACATGAGTAGGCTGAGTTCACCAGTCAAGATATTGGCACCTCAGAGAAAAAATGCTTAAGAAAGGGCTAAATGTTGCCTGGGAAAGTTACAAAGTAAGTATGAGGAACAACTCTGCAGATACTGAGGTCAGCTGAGAACAAGAGGAAAGATGCGTTCCAGGTGCCAGAGCAGAGATTTCCCTGCAGCTTGTGGAATTTAGTTTTCTCGAATTTATGTTGTTTTTGCTCACTAGAATAGCCAGTAAACAATCTCCCCGTCTTTATCTTAATACATTAGTTTTCTCATCCAAATTTATCTCCCTGTCTCACAGAGGATTAGGGGAGTGAATGAGTCTGGATTGGCTTTTGGCCTTTAGCCAAGGATAACCATCACATGTATATTCTGTTTATAAATTAGATGTTCATCATGTATCAGATTTCATTTATCTTATCCTAAATGTAAAGGTAGCCTTTAATAACACTGCTTTGTATTGTAAAGCTAATGGGTATCAGAAGAAATGAAATTGCAAGCTACATGGTAAAAAATATGATAAGCTGTAATAGCTAGACTATTAAAGCATCCTCTTAACACAGTACACTTAGTAGGAGTTAAATTCTATTTAAATACTAGCTTTATTTTTAACACATACGTTCAGCAACATATGGCATCCCAGTTGTACCATACAGAAATAATTGGTACTAAAAGTCATTTTTTAGTGACATGTTCCAGAATCAAGTTAGTTTATTCTCCTCTGATGTGAAGGTTGTTCCATTAATATACATCAGTGTAAAGTGCCCTACTTTTGGCTGAAATAGATTTAATTTTCTTCCTAGTAGTTGATCTGTTGCTAGGTTTTGCATTTAGGATGATAATTATGTTGATAACACACCTACATTTTAGTTGTTGCTGAGCAGTGCTTACATTGAGTTGACTTTTCAACTTCTTGTGCTGACCTGCCAGCAAAGAAATGGGGTAGAGCACAAGGAGACTTGGAGGGGGCAGAATCAGGACAGGTAACACAAACTAGGCAAACTAATATTACACACCATATGGTGTCGTGCTCAACAATAGAACAGGGGGAGTTTCAGATTTCATGGCTGCTGGAAGACTGGCTGAGAGCTGATTAGCTTGTGGTGAGAAACTGAGCTATGCCACACGACTTTCATTTATTCATTTTATTGATATTTATTTTGTAGGCTTTCCTTTTCCTTTTCCTTTTCCTTTTCCTTTTCCTTTTCCTTTTCC
>NW_024885532.1:5143190-5173636 GCF_019232065.1 Centrocercus urophasianus
TTTCCTTTTCCTTTTCCTTTTCCTTTTCCTTTTCCTTTTCCTTTTCCTTTTCCTTTTCCTTTTCCTCTTCCTCTTCCTCTTCCTTTTCCTCTTCCTCTTCCTCTTCCTCTTCCTCTTCCTCTTCCTCTTCCTTTTCCTTTTCCTCTTCCTCTTCCTCTTCCTCTTCCTCTTCCTCTTCCTCTTCTTCTTCCTTCTCCTTCTCCTTCTCCTTCTCCTTCTCCTTCTCCTTCTCCTTCTCCTTTTCATATTTTTCCTTTCCAGCAGTCCCATGGATTGTTGATAGTTCTGTTTACAATTTTCAGAAGAGAAGAACAACAGCTTCCAGAAAACTTCATTATTCTGTATCCATTTTTCATTCAGAGGGAAAGATGAAACTGACTGGGAGTCATATGACTTCTTTTTTTCTGCTAGTCTCTGTGGTGCCTAACCTTCCCAGCCTTCCTAGCCTTCTCGCCTACAGCATTAGAGTAAGGTGTTCAGTTTTTGGACACTCTCCCCCTCATTTATTTGATTTACTATTTGTGAGAACTATTGGTGATAGGTGGATGGTTGGACTGGATGATCTTATAGGTCTTATCCAACCTTGCTATTTCTGTGATTTTGTGATACTAGCTTCAATTCTAATTATACAATCATAGAATCACAGAATGCCCAGATCACCTAGTTCCAATTCCCCTGCTATGTGCAGGGGCGCCAACCAACAGACTAGGCTGCCCAGAGACTGTCTCTATCCCCAGTTTCTGTGAAGCTCTTTTCTCATCCTTTACTGTGGAGCTGATATCTCATCCTTCAGTATCAGACAAAAATCAGATTGTCCAGAAATCATAAAATTACAGAATCATAGAATGGCCTGGGTTGAAAAGGACGATAATGATCATCAAGTTTCAACCCCACTGCAATGTGCAGGGTCGCCAACCATCAGACCAGGCTGCGCAGAGCCACATCCAGCCTGGCCTTCAATGCCTCCAGGCATGGGGCATCCACAACCTCCTTAGGCAACCTGTTCCAGTATGTCACCACCCTCTGTGAAAAACTTCCTCCTAATATCTAACCTAATCCTCCCCTGTCTCAGCTTAAGACCATTCCCCCTTGTCCTATCACTATCCACCCTACTAAACAGCCTTTCCTCCTCCTGTTTACATATGCTCCCTTAAGTACTGGAAGGTCGCAGTGAGGTCTCCCTGGAGCCTTCTCTTCTCCAAGAAGAGAAGCTAAACCATCCCAGTTCCCTCAACCTTTCCCGGAGGAGAGGTGCTCCAGCCCTCTGGTCATCTTATGTCCCTCTTCTGGACCTGCTCCAAGAGCTCCACATCCTTCCTGTACTGGGGGCCCCAAGCCTGGATGCAGTACTCCAGATGGGGCCTCACAGGAGCCAAGTAGACGGGGATAATCACCTCGCTCTCCCTTATGGCCACCCCTTTTTTAAGGCAGCCCAGAACACAGTTGGCCTTCTGGGCTGCAAGCACACACTGCTGGCTCATGTCCAGCTTCTTGTCTACCAGAACCCCCAAGTCCTTCACCGCAGGGCTGCTCTCAAGGATATCTTCTCTCAGTTTGTGTAAGTACCTGGGGTTGTCGCAACCCAAATGCAGCACCCTGCACTCGGCCTTATTGAACCTCATTAGGTTCACGTGTGCCCACTTCTCCAGGCTGTCCAGATCCCTCTGAATGGCTTCCCTTCCTTCCAATGTATTGACTGCACTGCTCAGCTTGGTGTCATTTGCAGACTTGCTGAGGGTGCACTCGATACCATTGTCTATGTCACTGATGAAGATGTTGAAGAGCACCAGTCCCAAGACCGACCCCTGTGGAACACTGTTGTGACCAGCCTCCACCCTGACACACAACCATTGACCACAGCCCTTTGGCTGCGTCCAGCCAACCAATTCCTAATCCACTGAACCTCCATCCTTGAAATCCACACCTCTCCAATTTAGAGAGGAGGATGTCAAAGGCGTTGCAGATGTCCAGGAAGATGACATCCACTGCCCTTCCCCCTTCCACCAAATTATACAATTACATTGTATTATATTGCATTATCTCACATTCCAGTATCATATTTAGTGAATTAGTTTTCTCCCTTACTTCATTGCCGCTGTTTTGTTTTTAGGCTCTTCAATATACTTGTTCCCTACCCCTCTTCACCCTGTTCCAGGGCATGGGTCCATGGGCTCCCCTGCCCCTTTAGTCCTGGAACAAGGCCAAAATGGGCACGATCTGTGACAATAGGTTGGTATTTTCTTATTTTATTTGTTGTACATCAGTAAAACCAGTAAAATCAGTAAAGTTCAGTATTGCAAACTTTTGAAATGGGACTGGACTAGAAAAAAAAAGGTAGGCATGATATTTTCTTTGAGGTTTAAAGAGCAGTGAAGTAAATAAAAACTTTTTTAATGGAGATTAGGAAAGAATAATAGAAATCATTATGGAGATAAGCTCAAAAAGCATGATAATCAACATTAGGCTGTCATTTTTGGCTTCAGGTGCTAAAAAAACAAATCTAAGAATGAAATAATCAAATATATGCTGGCTGCGTTGTCTTGGTTAAAAATCAATGACGTCTTTGCTCTTTGATTATGAAATTCACTTAAATTGACAGTAATAATTAAAATAGATCATATGGTTCTTTAATTATACCTTAATTAAAAGGATTGTGCACACTTATATAATCTTCTAGCCAATAACAATTTAGAGATCAGCCACTAGCAATTTAGTGTTGGTTTATCTAAATTCAAGATCAATACAATATGTACTGTACACTAATATATGGTGAAGTAAATTGCAAGAGCTACTCCAAAGGTAATGTTTCCCATTTCATTATGTTGCCCCATGGCATCAGAGGAGGATACCAGATGTATGGCAGTAGAGGTTGAACTTTCCCAATAATATTCCAATCAACCTTGTTGCCACAAGACAGATAGAAGCAGAGGAGCAGTCTGACAAAATGGCATCTGACACAAAAGTGCGTATGAGGGTTTGGAACTGAATGCAGAAAAAAAATGGCACTCACTAACACCTACTGATGATTGCTGAACATTTATGGTGACCGAACATTGGATGTGAGCACAGTGAGTTGGTGTGTGGCGTTTCATCAGTGGCGATAGTGACATGAAAGATAAGACTCATTGGTCATGAAAATTTTTAAGAGTATGGTATGCAGGTTCTTATCAATGGCAAAAATGCTGAAAATAGTTCTTTGTAACTGAGAATTTGCTATATCAAAGTATTACTGTGCTCTTTATGTCTTGAAACTTCCAATAAAAGAAATAAAAGGTATTATATTCAGATCAATCTATGTACATAAGAGGCAAAAGAGAGAAAAATACATTTCATGATACAGGGATTTGTCTTACTTACCAATCTGAAATAGTTAACAAAAATACTTATTCTGCTGCAAAGTAACAATATAATAGGCATGAATATTTTGAGATGGTTCCAGGATATCAATTAGGAGTAGAAACTATTCTCAGTGGGTGAAGATAAATGTCACCTGATTATGAATTTTCCTAAGCCAGATTTTTGTTTTAACTGAAATACTTCAATGGTTTGTTTCAGCTGTTTAGAATTAGCAGAGAAAAACAAAAACAAACAAACAAACAAACAAAAAAAGAAACAAGAAACAAACAAACAAACAAAAAAAAACCAACAAAAAAAACCCCACACACATACATTTATATGGCTACTAACATCTTGGTAGATCAATGTCGACAGAATAGGAATAATAAACAACTACTACTTTGGACAGGTAATGTAATTAGCATATCATAATACTACCTTCTCTGTATAACATCTCGGTGCTCTGACAGATGTGATACATCTGCCTCATATCTTTTTTTACTGAATGACAGTGTTGACACTTATGTTACCAAAGAAACATTGTGCAAGGGGAGGGGGCGGGGGGCGAAGTACTTGCAGTCAGCTAAGAGAACCAGAACAGCTGAAGTTTTAACTTCTGCTTGTGAAACTATGCAAGACCAAGCAATGTGTAAAGCTGTAGTGAAATAATATGACATGCAGTGGTTACAGAAGGCAAGCTTCTTTTGGCTGAATAACTAAGAATACAACGTCTATTGGCAAGATACATCTTCAAACACAACTCTTTAGAGTTTTTGTATGTCATTAAGTATATAAATTCTTTTTTTTCTTTAAAATAGTGACACTAAATTTTAGAAAAGACGACATAATTCTTTGTTCCTTCTATTCCATCTCTTTCTTATAATATATAATATAACCATATAATAAACCTTTACTGATCTACAAAACACAAAAATAAAGAGCCTATTCCTGATACATTTTATCCCTTACAGGAAGGAGTTCTGAAAGCTATCAATAACTGAAATGGTGATTTAAAATGCAAACTAACATTTAACTTCTAATAGTGGTGTTGCTATTACTGTAGGAAAAGTTCTTTGAAGCCACGCTGGAGTGCCATTTTATTATATTCATCTAAAGAATGTTTAGGCTCTTGTTGACCACAGAGTCCACTGCTGTGTAATACAGCAGATAATAAAGAAGAAAACAAAACAAACAAACAAAAAAACCAAGCACATAGGAATACGACTATATAATTTTTGGTGGTATTTGAAATTCTTAGGCTAACTGTATTTCACATGTAGTGGGATGTTAGTAAGAAAAAAAAAGGATGCTTTGTTGTCTGGGTTCAATTAACTCTACAGTCGACATAAAGCAAGAGATAGCACTTTACATTGACACTGATCTTTCAAAATGAACTATGCTCTAGGGTCACAAGTCATCTCCTGTCCAATTCTTGTTGTATGAAGTCCTATAAACTCTTCATACAGCAATTTATGAGTTGCTGTCATGTGCTCACTTTGTGACAGTGACCAGAAATCAAATGAAGGGAAGCCAGATCTCTCATATTCTTCTTTATTTTCTTCTTGCACACCTGCTAGTAACCTACAATTAATGGAGCTTTCCAATTTCACTTACATACTATAATTCATTATTGTATGAAGTACTAGCAGGAGGCTTACACATGGTCAAATTTGTGCATAAAATTATGTAATTACTTTTTACCCTTGAGACTATAAGTAATTACAAATAACCTCTCTCAAATTATTTTGTTTATACCATTCGTATTTTTATGTAAATATATTATTTCCCTCCACAGATTTTAGTTTTTAATTTCAAGCTAAAAATCTGTTTGTTTTCTAACATATTTTTTTTCCCATTTTGGATGATTACCAGTTTTATAGTAGTCTGCACTCAAAGTAGGCCTGTCCCTCCCCTCTCTCCTCTAACCTGTTCTATGGGGGGAAGAAGGGCAGAATCATGGACTTAGAGTGAAAGAGTTATGCTCCTTTTTTTCTTTGATTTCTCTTCTTTTTCTACCAATTATCTCCCACCGTTTTCTCATTTCTCTCTCCCAGCTGCTGTTCTGCAGCATATTTTTCTACTTTCTCAGATCCGCTGTAACAGAGGCACAATCAGCATTACCCACTGGTTCAGCTCTGGCCAGTGGTGGGTCCCTTTTGGAGCCAGCTGGAACTAGATTTTATCTGGCATGGGACAGTTCCTGGGTTCTTCTCACAGAGGCCACCCCTGTAGATACCCACTACCAAAACCTTTTCATGTAGACCCAGTGCACAGTTGATGTTACAGAACATTTTTCTTTAAATTAAATTCATAAATTAAAATGAATTATAAAAAAATATTTATTTAAAATTGAGAAGATTGTTCTATAACGTTTTAAAACCATCATTTTTGATTGCTAAAAATATTTTATTTGATAATTTAATCTTTTTTATTATTCATACGTAAATAACTACAGGAATGTATCATTATGAAGACATATTGATAATAAATGTTTTCAGGATTTTAAGTTGTGAAAAATGTATTTAGAAAGGAAATGCATTTCCACCCCCATACTAGGCTCCCAGTACATAAAAATCTAGAACCCATGGGAAGAAGTGTGTATTTTGCCTTTGACTGCTGCAAGGACAGGATGTCTCCATACTTCTTATTTGGCTGTAGTTCTGCAGTAAATCTCTTTATGCAGGAGCACGTAAAACTTTTTAATTTTCAAAATCACATTGACAGACTCTCAAATTGGTGGTTCTTCTTACTACTTGTATTTACTTCATCCACTGAATATTTAAATGAATGGAGAACTCTCTGTGCTACCACATGAAGCACTGATAAGGAAATCTTACAGCAACATTTAGTCTTGTTAGAGCTTTGGACAGGTGTCTCAGTTTTTGCTTGATTCTTACAAAGTCATAATTTTCCAAAAGACAGTTCTGCAGAACTACGTTTTATCAACTTCTAATATTTTGCTTTATTTTTTTTTTTAATTTATTTAATCTAATTATTGAACGCTTAAAGAAATTGGGTCATTTGCTGAAAAATACTAGATTAAATATGAAATATTTCTTTATTAATATTGCATTATCAGTTACTGTATTAAATTTAATAATTATAATCAATTACTTTATTTCATGAATTTATATGTAACAAGCAAATAAGTAAATCTAAACTAGTTGATATAAGAAAACCATTGTAGCATACTGTTAAACAGTGTGGTTCTTGAAAATACTTTCATGATTTACACTCTAAAGCAAAGAAATAGGAATTAGGATGTTCAAAATGTAAAAAAAAAAAAAAAAAAAAAAGAGAGAGAGAGAAAGAGAAAGTAAGAAGAATTTTAATCAGGATACTTGATTCTATCTTTAGCTCAGCTGTTCCATAACCGACCTTGGACAAGCTGTCTCAAGTTTCTAAATTTCCTTTCTGTCCCTCATTCACTTTCCTTGTTATATATTTAGATAATAAAGTATTGATTCAGTGCAGCAGTTGTATATTATTACAAGTAAAATATATTGAACTATTGAGATTCAGTTTTCTTAAAATGCATAGACTATTATTCATCTGTATACAGTATAAATTCTGTATTTCTTTACCTGAACTTCTTTTAAAATTGATTTGGTACTTTAGACACACAAATTTTATTCTGTGAGGCAAGGATTTTTCATTTAAAAAATTTGAACTAGTTAAAAAACTTTATTTCTAAGGAAAGTACCATATCTATCTGTCATTTAACAATAAATCATGTTTCACGGTTGTAACAGTTCAAAATGAATATAAGTTACTATTTGGTTACTCCCCATTCCAATGAAAAATGAGTTACCACTCTGTTTTTCAGATTTTGTTTTTCAGATTTACATCCCTGTGACCTAAATACTGCACTGAAAGTCCAAGAAACTGAGATGATGATGAATGAAAAGGAAATATATCAAGACAGGATTTTGCATGCTCTGTAATGCAGAGCTGAAAGCGCTTGAGGCATTCTTTTTTTCTTGAGGAGCACTCAGTCAGAAAAATCCGCAACACCTCACTCAGATAAAACATACATGGAAAGAATCTCTCCTCATGTGATCTTTCTAGATTGTTTTACCATGTTAAAATCAAGAAGTAATGCTTATAGAAAGAAGTCAAAGAGATTTTGTAACAGCACAAAGTGGATGGGGCAGGATGAAGTGCGAAACATTCTTATTCAAGACCTGCAGATTTGCTGCTGGAAGTATGTTCCATAGATAACCTTGGTAACAATTGAAACAATTTACATCTGTGGTTACTCTAACTCTAGTCCATTCATCTTCAAGTTCTAAGGCATAAAGTAATCACCTGCTGAGAAAAACAGGAAATCTTCTTCATGATATGTTATTACAGAGCAAATTAGATTATGAGCTTTTCTGATTCTGGAGAAGCAACCAACACTGAGCACAGCCATTGATAAAGGATTATAGAAACCATTGCTTCAATGCAAGATAACCCACTTTACAACATAAGTTACATCAATCTTGCAAATTTAAGACCAACCACCTAGAATCATAGAATGACTTGGGCTGGAAGGAACATCAAGGACCATCAAGTTCCAGCCCCACTGTCACTGACGTGGTTGCCAGCTGCTAAATAAGGCACTAGGAAAGGTTGCCCAGGGCCCCTTCCAACCTAGCCTTGAAAACCTCCAGGGACAGAGTATCCACAGCCTCACTGGACAGCCCATTCCTGCACCCCATCACCCTCTCACTGAAATACTCTCCCCGACAACTAATGTAAATCTCCCCTCCTTCAGTTTAAAGCCACTGCCCCTTGTTCTATCACTACATAACTGTGTAAAAAGTTGACTTCCCTCCTGCCTAGAGTCTCCCTGTAAATATTTGAAAACTGTAATGAAGTCTCCCCACAGCCTTCTCTTCTACAGGCTGAATAAGCATATCTCCTTCATCCTTTTTTCATAGGAGAGGTGCTCCAGTCTTCTAATCACCATCCCTAATCTTAACCCACTCCTCTCAATCCATTCCTGACTGTTTCTCAGAGGGAACTCCTTACAGTCTATTCACTTTTTAGCATAGAGAGAGCCCCCACCCCTCCTTCCTTCCTCATTACTTTTGAAAAAACTTATAGCCCTCAATTACACTTCAGGTTCCCAAATGAAGCTAATGAATCAATCAGTCCGTACTGAGAAAAATAAAATATTATAAATAAAAATATGAAGTGATTACAAAAATAAAAATCTTTTTTTTTTTTTTTTTTTTTTTTTTTTTTTGTAAACGCTTGAATTTTAAATAATATAGAACATAAGCAATCAACCAGGAGGAAATGAGCAAGTAAACAAGATCATTACAGATGCTTCTACCTTTAAATAGGAACCCTCTAAAGTGCTTTTTAGAGAGAAAAGTTTAAGCTACGTAAGCTTCCTCAATCAAATAAGAAACTAACAACGTGATTCAGTTTAACTTGATGGAATACAGAAAATGAGTAAACTAACGTTTCCATAGCAGAACTGACACTTTTTATTCTATTCACTCTTTCAGCAATGGGAAGAAAACAAACAAAGAGAAAAGCTTGTGGGTTTTTTTGTTTGTTTGTTTGTTTTTATCAAGACTTGTCTTCTAGTTAAAAATTCTTACAGATTCTACGTTGTTTACACAATCATATAACAATGTAGATTCAAAGGCAAAGTTTTAGTACCACTGAAGTCAAAAGTTTGGGCTTCTTACAAAGCTGGATTAGAAAAGGTAAAAGTCCTGTGTAATGCCAGGATGTTTTTTTACAATTGTATTTTGCACATGATGAAGTACTGGGATTTATACAGAAGCTAAAAGTTATAGTATATTTTGAGAAAATAAAGAAGCAGAAAATAAATCAAAGAGGAGCAGTAAAAGAAGTTATAAATTCTGAAAAAATGAGTGTGAACTATGTTAATCTAATAAGTACTTGATGAAGCAAAATAGAAGCACATAAGGCACACAAACATTTCCATTCAGAAATAAAGTTGGTATGAGAAACATGCCAAAAGTTCAGCATTCTAAGTGAAACCTTGAAAATCATAAGAGGGGGGCTGTAGATTAGTTTAGAAAGCAACTAATTAATGGCCTCAAAGATTCTTAAAACCTGATACTTTGATCCTAGTCTAAATCTATTTTTTAATTTATAAAAAATTTAAGGCAGAATACCACCTGTTATTTTACCTGTTTTTATGTTTCTTTCCATTCAATTCAAGATTCCTAAGGCCAAGAAAGCATAATTTAACAGAATAACTTAACTATAAGGCACTTTTAGAAGGAAATTATATCAGTCAGATGATCACCGAAGTCTTTTTGTCTCCTGACAGAGACTGTGTTTAAAATACTTTTTATTTATTTTTTTAATATTATTATTGTGTTTTTTTTTTTTTTTTCATAAAGATAAAATGTACTGAGAGCATTGGGAAAATACTTTTAAATTAATATTAATTAATTAAAAGGCTTTGTAATTAATATTGTTTTGGCTACATTACTAGAGTAAATTATGTGTGCCCATGAATGTATCTGGACACTGGGGTGATATGGCAATAAGCAGTATGTATTAGTGCTAGTAATTTAGTCTCCAGAGCTGGCTGTCTTTATGCAGGCTGTGGTCCCTAATACACTCCAGTGTTGAAGAAGTGTCCAGACTCCTGTGGTAGATTAGTACTTAATATTGGTGGTAAGCAAATGGTTGGACTAGATGATCCTGAAGGTCTTTTCCAACCTTGGTGATTCTGTGATTCTAAATGTCAAAATCATGCTTGGGAACTTTCTGTCACTGCTAGCATAAAAGGTTGCGTTCCAATTCTTCAGAATGCACTCAAACACTATTAATAGAATGATATCATATTATCCCTTAGTACTACATCTACAAGTTTCTTAAACACCTATAGGGGTAGTGACTCAGTCACCTCCCTGTTTCAGCACATGACTGCTCCTTCAGAGAATAAATTTTTTCTAATATTCATAGAACCACAGAATCATATAGTAGAATCACAAGGTTGGAAAGGACTTACAAGATCATCTAGTCCATCCGTCCTCCCATTACCATTGCTATCACAAGCCACTAAATCATATCTTGTGGCTCCTCATCCAGGCACCTCTTGAACACTGCCAGGGACAGCGACTCCACCGCCTCCCTGGGCAGCCATCCCAGTGCCTGACCACTCTCTGAGAGAAAAAGTTTTTCCTCACGTCTAACCTAAACCTCCTCTGGTATAACTTGTGGCCATTTCCTCAGGTCCTGTTTGTTGCCTGGGAGAAGAGGCCAGTATTTATTTTCAACCTGAACCTCTCCTGGTACAACTTGAGGCCTTAACCTGTAGCCCTATAACTAGTCACACAGGAGAGGAGGCCGATCTCACCTCACCACAATCTCCTTTCAATAGCTGTAGAGAGGAATCTTCCCTGATCCTCCTCTTCTCCAGACTAAACAATCCCATTCTTAGATGCTCTTCATAAGACTTGTGCTCCAGACTCCTTACTAGTTTTGTTGCCCTTCTCTGGGCACCCTCTAGGGCCTCAGTGTCTTTCCTAAAGCAGGGGCCCAAAATCAAACACAGTACTTGAGGCACGGCCTTACCAATGCTGAGTATGGAGGGATAATTACTTTCCTGCTCCTGGTGGCAATGCTATTTCTGATACAAAACAGGGTGCCATTAGCCTTCTTGACCACCTGGGCACACAGCTGACTCATGTTCAGATGAGAGTCAACTAGCACTCTCAGGTCCATTCCTTCCACACAGACTTCGAGCCACTCTGCCTGAAACCTCCAGCATTGCCTGCTGCTGTTGAGGCCAAAGTGCAGGCCCTAGCCCTTGATTTTGTTGAAATTCATCCCATTGGCCTCAACACAGTGATTGGGCCTGTCCAGATCCCTCTGAAGGGCCTTGCTACCTTCAGGCAGACTGACATTTCCAACCAACTTAGTGTCATCTGTAAACTTACTGAGGGTACACTCAATCCTCTTGTCCATGTAATCACAGAATCACAGAATCACAGAATTGTAGGAGTTGGAAGGGACCTCTGGAGATCATCGAGACCAGCCCCCCTGCCAAAGCAGATTCCCTACACCACGTCACACAACTGGGTGTCCAGGCAAGACTTGAATTTCTCCAGAGAAGGAGACTCCACAACCTCCCTGGGCAGCCTGTTCCAGTGCTCCGTCACCCTCACAGTAAAGTTCTTACGCACATTTATGTGGACCTTCCTATGCTGCAGCTTATGTCTGTTTTCCCTTGTCCTGTCTCCATGTACCACTGAAAACAGACTGGCCTTACCACTATGCCCCCCACACTTCAGATATTTATAAACCTGGATCAGGTCCCCTCTTAATCGTCTTTTCTAAAGGCTAAATAGACCCAGTTCACTCAGCCTTTCCTCACAGGGGAGATGCTCCAGGCCCTTCACCATCTTTGTGGCCCTCCGCTGGATTCTTTCCAAGAGATCCCTGTCTTTTTTTTAATGGGGAGCCTAGAACTGGACACAGTACTCCAGATGAGGCCTTACCAGGGCAGAGTAGAGGGGGAGGATCACCTCCCTTGACCTGCTGGACACGCTCTTTTTAATGCACTGCAGGATCCCATTGGCCTTTTTGGCTATGAGGGCACACTGCTGGCTCACGACCAACCTGTCATCCACCAGGACGCCCAGGTCCCTCTCTGCAGAGCTCCTCTCCAGCAGCTCATCCCCCAGCCTAATCAATAAAGACATTGAACAGGACAGGCCCCAGTACCGACCCCTGTGGGACACCACTTGTGACTGATCACTGGCTGGATTTAATTTCGTTCACTACCACTCTTTGGGCCCGTACTCCTGCTTCATCAACTTACCAACAACATAATTGCCAATCTGAACTATCTTTAAGGGTAGCAATCAGAGGGTTGAACCAGTCCAGGAAATTTTTTAGTAATGTCCCTGACCAGGCACCAAGGAGGCAGCACGTTTCCCTACAGGTAGAGTCTGGTTGACACATGGTCTTGAGACATGGATTCAATTGCTTAATCGTAGACAATCTCCTGGTGGACTTCCATCACATTCTCACTATGGGGGAAAATGTAACTGTGAGCAGTCAGGATTTTCCTGCTTGTAAGTGAATGGCATATAAGATGTATGTTGAACACAATAAAGCAGAGCTATTCAGAGAACTGTTTGGAGAACTATTCTGATGCTGCAAGAACTTGTGAGAACTCTCTAATCCGATTGAGCACGACAATTTACCCCTCCCTCAAGTTCCAGAGCCTCAAACCTTTAGGAATGTGTGCCTGAGGAAGCAAGATAGAGAGAAGGTTTGCCTGTGGCACCAAGCTGGGACCTGTTTCTATTCCTCTTCATCTTTTAGGTCTCCTCCCTCTGCCCAGTGCAGGAGGGATCCACAAGTAGTTAGGGTTATAACACCAGTGCCTTTAGCTTACTAGTACAGGAACATCATCCTGTATGAGGGAATCTTCCCATAGATGTCTTATGTGTTAGATGGTCCATATGTATGTTGCCTCTTGCTCATTTCATTCTGTTGTGGCTTAACCCCAGTAGGCAGATAAGCACCACATAGTGGCTGTGTCCTCTCCTCACAATTTGCTATAGGGAAGAGATTATGGGATGAGATCAAGAAAGTTTAATAAGTAAAGCAAGAGCTGCATGCACAAGCCACACAAAATAAGAAATTTACTCTTTCCCATCAGTAAACAAATGTTTATCCATTTCCAACTTCAGGCTCACCAAGCATAATGGTTCATCGTGAAGACAGAAGCATCACAGTTAGTGTCCCCCTCCTAATCTTTCTTTCTTCCCATCTTTTATTGCTGAGTGTTGAATGGAATATCTCTTTGATCAGTTTGGGTTGAATGTCCTGGCTATGTGTCCTACTAACTCCTTGTGCATTCTCAGCCTATTAGCAGGGTAGTGCAAAAAGCAGAAGTGTTTGTGTAAGTACTGCTCAACAACAACTAAAACATCAGTGTGTTATCAATATTGTTTTACTTACAAATAGAAGATAGCACCATACAAGTCTCTATGAAGAAAAATAACTCTATCCCAGCCAAAACCAAGATATATTCCATGTATTTTCAGTCTTTTAGGTTGTTAGGCTGCACAGAGCCAGAGCTAGCGAAAAGAATGGAAGAGACCTTCTTGTAAAGTGATCTGTAGCTTGTTGCTTGCATATTTTTTTTAGCCAGACAGGTTTCCTGAGGCTGAAGTAGATCTGACAAATCTCTTACCTGGAATTAATTCATTAATCACTGATAGTCCTTTTGCTATATAGCATTTTCAACAGAAGAACTAGAATTATGAGTCCTAGATGTACAAGTTGGATTTACTGTCTGCCTCTGATAGAGAAATTTCATCTAACAAACCTACTTGCTTAATGTTACCAATTGGGTAGCTACCGATATTTTCAGGTTGCTCTTATTTAACACCTGAGATCACAGAATTATTATATGATAATTTCCTATGCAGTCTAAGGAAAAGAGAATTATCTAACTTAGAAGTTTTGAAATATCTTATGAAGACATTTGTATCTTTTTTGGCTGTGGCCAATATTCTTTACTTCAGAAGTTTGGCTTACTGAATTGTATCTCTTTTTATGTTACAAATAGAGTAATTTAACAATATAAAGCAGAAATACTGAAGTTCATCTTACCTTCTGGAAGAAGAGAGAATTCCTCTGAGAAAGAGCATTATATATTTTACAGTCTACATAAGATATTCATCCTGCTTCAGAAAGTCGCAGTATTTTTATTCTACCCTCAACTCCCTGCCCCAAGCCTTTTTGAGTTGCATTTTTTTCATGACTTTTCATTTAAAACAGCGGATCAATAGGCAGTGCCCTCTGAAATTCTATCTTTTAATTTATTTATTTCTCCTTATATTAACATATTTATATACATAATATACACACATTTGTTTTAGTCATTATAAACCTTATTGTTATATTGACATTGTAACTTCCTCAAAAAATTAGTTAAACCAGATAATCTTTTCCAGAACTCAACTGTCAACAGACTGGTTTTTATTAATAAAGATCTGTAGGAGCTTTTAATAGCCTCTAAAGAATGCATGTTAACACTTTGTAAAAAACACACGGGCGGTATATGATGCAAAAGGAAAGAACAAAGTCATCATGCTAAAATATCAAGGAATAATTCCTTCCGAAAAAATAATACTGACTAAAATAGAACTAAGGACTTCCATTTGTTATTAAAAGAAGTAAAACAGAGAATCAAAGTCAGTCTAAGCATAGTCCCAATAAATAAACATTTTATGTTTCAGAATGCAGCAATTGTTTAGCCTACAATATTTAAAGCACTGCCAAATAGTTTTATGTTTGTGTTTAGCAGCAAATGCCTTAAGAATGGCAATTATTACTCATTCAAACTGATTTTCATACTGAGTATAAGTCTGATGTATATTTCTGGAGTTTGGCTGTATTTGTAATCTACTCTGGAAAAATACTCGAGAAGCCATACTGCTTTTTTTTTTTTTTTTTTTTTTTTTTTTTCCTATGCTCCAATACTGCAGTCCTTCCCTCAATTACAATTTACCAGAAAATTTATTTCAATACAAAAGATTAGGACCACAGCTAAATTAACTCCTATAGATTTTGCTGAGATCTGACATAATTTTAAGTATTTAAATGAATGGGGATTTCTTTAGCAGTAAGTCCGAAATTAAATCTTCATATACTTATAAAAAAGCATTATGCTGTTTGAAACAGACCTGCTTTAAAAAATTTCCATTTTTTCATGTAGGTTCAAAAACAGTGGTTGGTTGTATTTATGCTCTAGCATACATGAAGAAACACCGCTGACTTTTTGGACTCAGATAAACGTTACTCTACAGGAAATCTGTAGACAACCCTTTATTCAGTTACGAAATTATATGGATTTTTTTCAATCCTTTCCCCCCCCCCCCCCCCAAGTTACCTTGACTTACAGTTAACATCCTTAGAGCAGTACTGGTACCAGACGTCATAGAATCATAGAATCCTTAAAGTTCAAAGGGACCTCTGAGGGACATCTAATCATCGAATCCAACTCCCGCTTCAGTGAACAGAGACATCCACAGCTAGATCAGGTTGCTCAGGGCCTTATCCAGACTCGCCTTGACAGTCTCCAGGGATGGGGCATCAACCACACCACTAGGCAACCTGATTCACTGCCTCACCACCCTCAATGTAAAAGATTTTTTTCCTTACACCTAACCTAAATCTACCCTCTCTGAGCTGGAAGCCCCTTTATATACTGAAAGGATATTCAAGACAAGAAGGTACAGGAGACCTTCCTACTCCCTGCAGCCTTTTAGTCACTTTATGACAGAAATGCCTTCTCCCACACACTTACCAGCTTACTGCAAGTACAACAGACCTGTGTGGTACTTCCCTTCCATACACTGGGACCATCATTTTTGTTTGGCTGCCACTAATCCTAGGGAGCTACCTTTCTGTTAAACATCACACTGTTTTATGATTGCTTTATGACTGCTTTATAGTCATTTCTTGACACTGTCAAACTTCTGTGTCCCTGAGACAGCCCTGTGACTAGATGGCAGAACAAGCTGTCCTGACAACATACATGGAATCTTGCCACGAAAAGCAATCCCATCATTACATACAGGGAGGCATTCATATCTGAGAGGATCATTCCCCATATATATTCACACTGCTCTGTGATTGGCTGACAGGCATTTCTTTATACTGTCATAACCATATGCTTTCAGAAAGCCCAGTCATTGCCCACTTCCTAATAACCAGGAAGTATTGAGATCTAAATATATGTAAGTTTTTATATAACATATAAAAATTTTAAATTATACACATAAAGGAATTTACACATTTGTATAAATACATATTTATACATTGATAAGCTACATACTTCTATATGTGCGTGTAATTAGAGAGTAGCTTGGATTGAAAGGAAATTTAAAGACCACCTAGTTCCAACTCATCTGCCATGTACAGGGTTGCCACCCATTAGATCAGGCTGTCCAGGACCACATTCAACCTGGCCTTGAATACCTGAAGGTATTCAGCCTCTACAGCTTCTCTGGACAGCCTGATCTAGTGCTTCACTATCTTCTGAGTGAAAAATTTCCTCCTAATATCAAACCTAAATATCCCTTCATTTTGTTTAAAGCTATTCCCCTTTGTCCTACCACTATCAGACCATGTAAAAGGCCAGCTGAACTCTATCTTGCCTATCAGCTCCCTTTAAATAGCAGAAGGTGTCACTTGTAGCAGGGAGTGTTTTCTATGGTTGTGGGGTCCCTACAAGCAATCTGTAAAATCATCGTGGTACAAATTGTTGCTGCATGAATTATCTTGTCCTTCAATTGATGAACTTGACAGAATATTTCAAAAAGTTACATGTAAATAACATAGAAGGGAGAAGTCAAAAGTGATATTTGACACATGTTTTTCTGTCCTGGCCTGCAACAGCCAAAGGAAAACAAATGTGCGTAGAAGTGACAATGCTGTTCAAGGAGGAAAACGAAACAAACCAACCAACCAACCAAACAAAAAAACACTAATAAACAAGCAAGAGAAATCTGATATAGAGCAGGTATGTTTTTATTAGCTATGAGCATACACCCTGGTGCAAAGGGGATAGCTCCACCAACTTGCACAACAGGAAGCAAAAGCATGGTACAGATAGGCCAAACTAATACATAATCAATTGAATTCGGTCATATATTCATTAGATTTCTGAGAACCCATTAGCATACAGTCCCTCCCGCTCACACGTCCATAGTGAGTTGTGGGGTCTCCTCCTTCTGATCATGGATAAAGAATCATCATCTTCCTTGCGGAGGCTTGTAGTCTTCCTCACTGTAAACTTCTGGCCCTGAGGGAGGGGCAGCCCAACAAGAGGTTCTAGCTTGCCCAGAGGACATCTTATCACCTCCATGCTGGACATCCTCAAGCTGTTCTCAAACTCTTATCTTTATGTTCTCTACACCCCTCATTGTCTCAGTCCCAGTGTCTACAATACCCATTCTTCTAACACCCTCTAAATATTTGCTTCTGTAAACTACCTCTAACTATCTCCAACTGTCTCTATCCCCAGTTTCTGTGAAGCCCTTTTCTCATCCTTTACTGTGGAGCTGATATCTCATCCTTCAGTATCAGACAAAAATCAGATTGTCCAGAAATCATAAAATTACAGAATCATAGAATGGCCTGGGTTGAAAAGGAAGATAATGATCATCAAGTTTCAACCCCACTGCAATGTGCAGGGTCGCCAACCAACAGACCAGGCTGCCCAGAGCCACATCCAGCCTGGCCTTCAATGCCTCCAGGCATGGGGCATCCACAACCTCCTTAGGCAACCTGTTCCAGTATGTCACCACCCTCTGTGAAAAACTTCCTCCTAATATCTAACCTAATCCTCCCCTGTCTCAACTTAAGACCATTCCCCCTTGTCCTATCACTATCCACCCTACTAAACAGCCTTTCCTCCTCCTGTTTACATATGCTCCCTTAAGTACTGGAAGGTCGCAGTGAGGTCTCCCTGGAGCCTTCTCTTCTCCAAGAAGAGAAGCTAAACCATCCCAGTTCCCTCAACCTTTCCCGGAGGAGAGGTGCTCCAGCCCTCTGGTCATCTTATGTCCCTCTTCTGGACCTGCTCCAAGAGCTCCACATCCTTCCTGTACTGGGGGCCCCAAGCCTGGATGCAGTACTCCAGATGGGGCCTCACAGGAGCCAAGTAGACGGGGATAATCACCTCGCTCTCCCTTAAGGCAGCCCAGAACACAGTTGGCCTTCTGGGCTGCAAGCACACACTGCTGGCTCATGTCCAGCTTCTTGTCTACCAGAACCCCCAAGTCCTTCTCTGCAGGGCTGCTCTCAAGGACATCTTCTCTCAGTTTGTATAAATACCTGGGGTTGTCGCAACCCAAATGCAGCACCCTGCACTCGGCCTTATTGAACCTCATTAGGTTCACGTGTGCCCACTTCTCCAGGCTGTCCAGATCCCTCTGAATGGCTTCCCTTCCTTCCAATGTATTGACTGCACTGCTCAGCTTGGTGTCATTTGCAGACTTGCTGAGGGTGCACTCGATACCATTGTCTATGTCACTGATGAAGATGTTGAAGAGCACCAGTCCCAAGACCGACCCCTGTGGAACACTGTTGTGACCAGCCTCCACCCTGACACACAACCATTGACCACAGCCCTTTGGCTGCGTCCAGCCAACCAATTCCTAATCCACTGAACCTCCATTCTTGAAATGCACACCTCTCCAATTTAGAGATGTGTTGAGAGACCATGTCAAAGGCGTTGCAGATGTCCAGGAAGATGACATCCACTGCCCTCCCCCCTTCCACTAAAGCTGTCAGTCCATCATAGAAGGACACCTGATTGGTCAGGCATGATTTGCCCTTGGTGAAGCCGTGCTGGCTGTCTTGAATCACCTTTTTATCTCATATGTGACTTAACATAGCTTCTAGGAGGATCTGCTGCATGATCGTCCCAAGCACAGAGGTGAGGCAAAGTCTGTTCCAACCTCTGCAATTTTGTGATTCTAACCAAGTACAATTATGTAAAGCCACTTACCCAGGACAATTGTGACAGCTTTTGGTATATTCATGGAGGGAGACTCCATAACATCTCTGGGCAACCTGGGGTAGTTTATCTTCCAATGAAGGGTAAAATGGTTGAAACACCAAATAGTAATGAAAGTTAACTTTTTTTTTTTGCAAACTCTGGAATTTTCTACAGAACATTTTTGTTGAAAGTTTTATCTTCTTAAATATCATTTTGTCTCCACTCAGGAATACTACAAGATCTTTACAAGAAAAGTTAAATGAAAATTAGTAGTTGCATAAATGAAAGAGAAAGTTCACAAAGTGAATTATCAGTAGAATTAGACAATGCAGTCTTTTAATAGTTTAGAGGATTTCAATTAATTTTGAATATCATATACTAGAGATATTAAAAGTCCAGAGTTATCTTATTGCTAAAGATAATACTAAAAATGAAGGGGGGGGGGGGGGGAAAGTCTTCTTATCCAAAGAATGTGCAAAAGTGAAAATTATTTAAGGACATGACAGAATATGCTGCTGATAAAACAGTAAATTAGTAGAAGCCTTTATAGGTGATTAGAAAACATCTTCACTTCTCCTCTTTGGGAATCATGAAGTTAATTACACATGTGATACATGATACAAAGGGGGTTATATGCAAGGGGTAGTGTATATTAGTCAGATCAGGAAGCCTGTAACCTCCTATTTCTTCAGCAAATGAGGAAAGGAGGAGAGAAATGCGGTCAGAAAGTATGGATAAAAACAAGGCTGTGACCTCTGAGGGGTCGAGAGATCCTGAGAGAGGAGCTGCCTGCATGGACTCTCCACTATTTGAATAAAGAAAGCTAAAGACTCCTCTCTTTCTGGGATAATTAAGCAAGCTTTTTTGAGCAGAAATTTTCCCAACAGTTTTAACTGATCTTATTATTCTGTTCCATTTTACTATACTAGAGCTAACATTGAATAATAGGAAATACCTTCTGTATTGGGTGATATGAAGTATCTTCCTTTCTAATATCATTTTTTTTTCATTATTGTCTATTGTTTGTGGTATTTGTTGTTATTCTAATCTTTCTGAAGGTACACAGAAATATTGGTCTTAGCTAGAATATTGCTTAGGTAGAAATGCAATACTGCTTAGACTGGAGGATTACTTTCTCCAGAAGCTAAGCACTTGTTCATTGTATGTTCTTCATATCTTGATTATGGAATTTTGAAAGATGATGTGTATGGTCATAAAGGAGAACATAAATAATGCTTTTTAATGTGGCTTCTCTAGCTACTTTAGTTATCCTACTAATACTAATTAAAAAAAAAAAAAAAAAAAAAAAAACCCAAAATACAAAAACATCTTTACATCTCTCTTTCTCTACATGGATGGTTCCTTTCCTCCAGCCTGCTTTTTTAACTTGTGTATGTGACAGGGTCTGTTGGTACTGTTAGGATTTTTGTAATTTGCAGTACAGACTGAGCAAAAACAATAAAAGCATGACAAAGCCACGTTAGATCCAAACAGATTATTATGACTACAGTATTATCTAATTGGAATACTGACAATATTGTTACAGCAGTCAATTTTACATGCTGTGCTAAATGTGTATTACATCTAAATTATTCTGATTCTGGTTGAATGGAGGAAAACCTGACTGCAAAACTAATGATAGTAGTGCCTGTTTGGAGAGAAAGACTCAAGCATTAAACTGCAATCATGTATTTCAAAGTGTAGATATTTATTTTCTGTACTTCTGTCGTAGAGCACATCAGGTAGTGGTGAGGGTTGCTTATTACGCATAATTTGAAGCGTGATTTCTTTCAGACTTGTATTTGCCTGGTGAATCTCACAGAGGAAGAAGAATAATCCTTGATTTTTATTTACGTATATATATATATTTTTTTTTTTTCACACATTTCAAGGGGATGTGGGAATATGCCTCTTGACTTCTCAAAGTTTCCTGCTTTAACTTTCTCTCTCTAAGTCATATTTTGAGTGAAGACAATCACATTCAGAGAAGCTATGCAAGTAGTTTATACAGAATTCGAGAGCAGAAAATAATCATTTATTAATAAATGCACATTGAATATAACTTAGTTTAACAAGCTACTAATTAGCTCAATAGTTTGTTCAGCAGTCAGTTGAGTAGAAAAAAAATATGCTTTGTCTCATTTTGAACTGGAATAGCCCAAAATTTTGCTGAGCTTTTTTCTGATTATCTCCCATTTTGAGAGGAGAGGTCTGGGTACAATCTAGACGTCTGTATTGTTTCTCTTGAATCTTCAAGCTGCTAACTGTCTATATCTCATTAATTATACATTTGTCTGTGGTTTTACTTCTCTTATCTTTCACGGTTTTAAATCGCTATTAATTTTTCATATAATAGCAACAATTTTCTCTGTGAGACTGACTCAAGGTCACACAGATACTTTGAACTAAAATAGACCTTGTATCATAGATAACTGAACAAAATAGAGTGAAGAACTACTTCAGATTGAATTGAGTTAGTTCCTCAGATGAACTGCAGTCCTAACTATCTAAACGACTGCTATGCTTCGATTGTCCAAACACTGGTGTCTAATGCTTTGTGAGATGTCCTAGCACATTCACTGAATTTCTAACAACCAGTAAGCATGAATACACATCTCCTGCATATTAAATGACATACTTGCTCTCTGTAGACTGCTGGAATGTCTATGGCCTCTAAAATATTTTGCTTTATGCAGATGTTAAATACTTCAGTCATATGTAGATGTCCATACTTAGACTCTTAAATGGATGTGCTTAGAATTTGCAACTGAATTGCTTTCTTTATTTTCCCCATACTCTCTTACCCTGTAGATGAATACAATTCTCAATCACAGCATTACTGAATAAAACATAAATAATACCAGGAATTTTTTCTTGTGCAGTATATATTATGCATTACTACCAGAAATGTAAGTTCTTGGCCTTTTCTGGCAGCAACTCAAAATTTAGCTTAAAACTTCGGCTTTGCATTGCAATAGTTGCATGGTATTATTTATTGAAATATGGGGCTTCTTCTAATTACTTCTTTTATTTTACAATTAATAATCACTGGAAATTCTTACATTCATTGCTTCATAAAAAAAAAAAAAAAGCAAAACCCAACCCTCACCCCCCACACACAAAATCCACAAAAAAAAAAAATGGTACGGAATTACATATTTAAAGTAGATTCTTGAGTGCTGGTTAAAGGTTTTTAAGTATCACTTAAGGAACACTGTATTTCCTAAGTTATATAAGTTTTATATTGGTTACAGCTTTACAGGCTACTTACTGATGGCAATCTGTGTGGAGCAATGATTTTATTGTCGTTGTTCTTTTTTTTTTTTTTTTTTTTAATAAATCCCAATTCATCATTAGTTGCTGTAACACAAATCTTGTAAACTTTTCCTCATATTATTCTAATGAAATGGCTTTTAAAACACCTTTGTACTTTTTCTAATACACATTTAAACAATTTATGATATTTAGTACTGAAAGAGAACATGAGTTTGAGAATGTTTACTCCATAGCTAGGAGATAATTATTTGTAATTGCAATTATGCAACTTTCAGCAATTTGAAATTGCTAACAGCTCTTCAACTCTATACAATATTATAAACTCTTAAGATACATTAGTAGTTCCTTAGGACACCATCAGCAGAATGATTTCTATGAAAACATTCAACTATCAAATAGTTTTGATGTAAACTTTTTTTTTTTTTTTTTTTTTTTTTACTTTAGTAAAACATCACTCACATTAAGCCCAGATGCATCCTGTTCAGCAAATTCAATTCATTCTAAAAAGATTGGATTCAATCTCATATGTTTTTAGATCTGTTTACTCAAACTGTGTATCAGGGATTAAGTTCTGAAATAATTTATTAACAAGTTAAAAGTTTTATTTGAATTTTATAAAAATTACTGTTAATTTGCTCATAGTGTGAGTGGTTGTCACATCCTTTTTATGTTTTTGACTTCTGAAAGTATGAAACAGCGTGTCACTTTCTGCAGTCTGACTAGTAAAGTACTGAAACTGAAGTATAACACTACAGTGAATATTTTCAGTCTGCAAAACCACACTGTTCCTTCTACCTTCCATGAGAAGCGCATGAGCTGCAAAAACATATCTTTAGTCCACTCAGTTCAGGAATAGGAAATGACTACTGCAGCATTTTACGGCTCATAATTGTGTCAGAAGCAAAGACAATATGTTAGGAAACACAGAAGAAAAAAATAATCTGTCACAATGAGTATTTCATTGAAGAAAAATGGGAAAGAACATGAAAATATCTCTACAGTTATAGCAGAGGAGTATACATAACAAAAGAAAATATAAATAAGTGAAGAGAAAATAGTAAATGAATCATAAAATAGTATCACTTGATTCATACTTATAGAAATAAATGCATCTGGAAAAATAAACAATCTTAAAAGACAGAAAAAAGATTGGAGTAACGTAAGTTAATAAAAGTTTAGACTAAGGAGTAGGGAGCAACTGGTTTTAAAACTATTTAATCTTAAGCTAAAGAAATAAAAAAATAAAAATTAATTCAAAGAGTATTCATACACATTCTACCATTCTGGATGTCAATTCTTCTGGCTGTGGAGGAGAAAGAAGAGAACAAGGGAAGGGCAAAGGAAAGGAGAGGAGAGGCAGAGAAGAGGAGAGGAGGAAAAGGCAAGAGAAAGGCCAGACATTTAAAGCTTTTACCCTGAGGGAAACTTCTTAAAAATATTTCTTATACTGAAGCAATAACAGCAGTACAGTCTCTGTTGCCCTCCAGCCCCCTCAGAAGCTTTTTCACAATTTGATTTTGCTGCTATTTCATGCAAAGAGTTGTATCTTGCATTAGAATTCGTAACTGATTTTAGAAAATTGGTTTATTTATCATATTATGCCTATCAGTGACAGCCTTTATGGGACTGGGATCTCTAGCCTTTTACATAAATGTACAGATGTGAAGCTGTTCAACAAATGTATAAAATACAATTATTAAAGGGATACAGTAATAGGTAACATAAGGAAATGTGTTACTGCCTATTAAGTTAGCAAATATACAAAATTATCTTCAAAACCACTCTTGTTGCCTTATCTTCCAAGAAGCTTGTACTTACGAATTTCAATCGAAGCAGCTCTGTTGCAGAATAATGTGTATCTTCAGATGCATCAAGAGAAAAGACGTATCAGGGAATTTGGTGACTGCTATTAAAGGGGATTATGAAAATTATTTCATGTGATTTGCAGAATATGTTAATAATCAGATCTATGCAAAAGGAAAATTTAACGGAATATGGATGCAAGAGCAAGGTTATATTCTCTTCCCCCCCTGAGCTTTACAGTTCATCATGACACCATATATTATGAGATAAGCCCTCGGCTAATTTAGATCAGCTGCCCTGGTTCTGCTTCCTCTCATCTTTTTGTGCACCCCAAACTTTTTTGCTGGTGGGGCAACATGACAAGTATAAAAGTCCTTGAGTCTGCTCAGAAAGCGACAACAGAAGCATCATTGTGTTACAATACTGTTTTCACCACAAATCCAAAACATATTATCTATGAAGAAAATGATCTCCATCCTAACCAAAACCATAACAACATATTCAGGACAACACTGATTTCAAATGAAGACAGTTTCTCCTTTATAACCCCAGCAGATGTGCACAATTTTGCTTTTGGAACGAGTTTGCTTCAGGGCATGATCTCAGTGAATCAGCAAGATCTGCAGAGAATATTCATATACAAAGTCCTCAGAAATTCTAATTTCCTAAGGCACAGATAAAATCAAAAGTAGACAAGTATTTTTTGTTTTGTTTTTAATCTCCTCCTCACCCCTAAGAATTAATTTCCTTTGTACCAGAACATAAAGCAAACCTTATTTCTTCACTGTTTTTAAATTTGTTCTCCAGCTACCATCCTAAACTGACCTGTGGCAATTATCTTTGTTCATATCCTTTGCTGGAGTCCACGTGCTTCATAAAATAATTTACTTCAGTCTAGTCTCACTGTGTCTGTCACATCATCTCATAGTTATTGCTGGCTTAGTCTGTTTAAACCAAGACTTTAAGGTTATTTGATTGTCTTGTTTATGACATCCATTCCTTAATTACCTGTAACTATTTTTCAGGTGAGTCAGATTTATACTGTAGCATTCTTCAGCCTTTGCGTTCCAACTGCTCTACTTCACCTACAAGTGTATTATCTAAGCAGACTTTTGGAGACAGCATGCTTTGAATTGACAACAATGTCACAAGGAGTGCACTCTGTTACAGCATTTATGGAGTGAGAGGATTTCCTTTGTCATCCTCCTGTTGTTACTGACAATTACTTTTACTGACAGTTACTGTGTTCTGATTATGAGCACTAAGTCATTAAGCAATGATAACCTAATTGCATGTCTTTGCCTGCAGTTTCTATACATGCCATCTTCAAAAGTATATAATATATGTAATTCTGAAGTATATCATAGAATCACAAGAATCATAGAATCACAAGTTTGGAAACGACCTATCAGATCATCTAGTCCAACCATCTCCTCGTCACCATTGCCACCACAAGCACTAAACCATATCATGCAGCACGTCATCCAGACGCCTCTTGAACACTGCCAGGGACGGCGACTCCACCACCTCTCTGGGCAGCCATTCCAGTGCCTGACCACTCTCTGAGAGAAAAAGTTCTTCCTTATGTCTAACCTAAATCTCTTCTAGTACAACTTGTGGCCAATTCCCCAGGTCCTGCTCGTTCCCTGGGAGAAGAGGCCAAACCCCTCTTCACCACAACCTCCCTTCAGGAAGTTGTAGAGTGCAGTGAGGTCTCCCAGGAGCCTCCTTTTCTCCAGACTGAACATTCCCAGTCACCCCTCATCAGACTTGTGCTCCAGATCCCTCACCAGTTTTGTTGCCCTTCTCTGGACACGATACAGGACCTCAACATCTTTCCTGTAGTGAGGGGCCCAAAACTGAACATAATACTCAAGGTGCAGCCTAATATACATATATTTATAATACATTATATATATATAACATTATATATATAATACATAATGCGTAATACATCATATATAATATATATCATACGTTACATATATGTCAATAGTTTACAGGCTGGTTTGGCCCGGTTCTGTGACTAGCAGGGCAGAGGGATCCACGGATCTGCGCCTCCAGAAAACAGGAAAACAGGGGACCCCAAAATAATTAGAAACAGCAGAAACAATCTGAGGAGAAATAAACTAATTTACTAAATATAGTATCAGAATGCAAGATAACATGCCATAATACAATACAATTAGAATTGAAGCTAATAAATCAAATATAATGAGAGAGACAATGTCCAAAAGGTGGATAGGCCTCACCACAATGCTGAAGTGAGATGTGCAGTGCAGTTGAGCAGCGTGGAGACAGGAGGAGAGACGACGAAGAAGAACTGATGAAGAGCAGACAAAGAAGCGCAGACGAAGAAGAGAGTATCAGGTGACCTTGCCAGGAGTTATATCTCCTCTCTGACCTCAAAGCCCCCTGGGAAATGCAGTTCTTCTTCTCTTGTGGACAGGCACCCAGAACTTGAGCATTAACAGTTAAACTCCCAGTGCACTACATGGTGTTATGATGTGGAATACCGATAATCAAAGATCATAAAACCATGACAATATAATATATATTATAATATAATATATAAAATATTATAACGTATAACATGTAATATAGAATATATGTAATATACAACATATATAGAATATAGTATAATATAATATAAAATATTGTATATTGTATACTATATACTATATATTATATGTTATATATATACATATACATGTATATATGCATATATATATATATATATTATTCTATTCTTCCAGGACAGCTTGCTGTCTTTATCTTTGTTGAGTGGCAAAATCATATATCAGAAGATAGATATGGTCTTTCAGATTTTATCTAAAAATAATATTTTTTATTTTCTTTTCTTAACAAAATTGCATTCCATTTAAAATATATTCAGATAAAATAATAATGTTCTTCATGAGACAGATAGGAAAAAAAGGAACACACCACATTGATGTCATTTTATTATAAGAAATGACTTAGGAAGAATTATGTCAGCTGTTAGTTCATTTGAGGAAATTATAAAGAATTTAAATCTGACTGAAAAATGCTTCAGTTTGTGGAGTCTGCTACCTACAGAATGTGCTTAACCTAGTAAACGTGTTATGTACCTGTGTTTGGTGCCCTGTCATGGAGTGTGAGAGTCTCTTCTAGCCCCAAGTTATGGCCCTAGTCCTTTCCCACTAAAATTGTTGAGGATCATGATTTCAGCACTTAAAATCCCCAGACAACACCTGAGACTAAACCTATTACACATATGCTCATTTTCAAGGAAAGAACATTGCACAATGGTAAAAATATCTATCCAGTTACGAAGAAGAAACTATCACATACTGGGCTTGAGTGAGAATTGTAAAAGCAATAACTTCGCCTTTTCAAATCATTTTAAAATGATTTAAAACGGTGTATGAAATACAGTATTTGGCATGCAATAAAACTATTAGAATGCTATGTGGGCTCATTGCCAAAAAGGTGTAACCTTTTCAAAACTGCAGATGCACTAATTTGCAAAGGGAAGACATTTAACTGAAAAGGACAATTGAGATTAGGCTTCTGAAAGATTAGGTCAAGTATCCATGACATTAAGTGCCATTTATGCAGAATTTACAGTTACCACTAGGAGTGCAAATGTGGGGAAAATTGGTGTCTTCAGTTTCAAACCTACAGTTTCCATCATAAGTATCCTGAAACAAGGAGAGGAAAAGGCAGGCATTTAATAATGCTTTTTTTTTAAAAAAAAAAAAAAAAAAGAAAGATCAGAATCCTCAAGAAGGTGCTTCATCTTCTGAATCTCTCATGTTCACATTTTGTACTGAACTTGCCAGCATGCAGCATTCTGCCTTCTTTGATTGCTAATTTCCTGTATTCAGTATACAGCTATATCTTGCTACTGATAACAACGCTGCAAATTCAGATTTCGTTATCAACGTTTTAGGTTTTACAGTGCTGAGCATTACAATAAACTCTGTTGAATAAATGACTGAATCATTGTTCAAAACAAGATTTGAAATTAGAATCAAATAAGGTATTAATTACATAAAGGAGGTCTATGGCATCTAAATCATGCTAGTCATGCATAAGTAATATCTATCCTTGACATTGCTTATGTTTTAATTTTTATTTTTTCTATTATTTTACTTTTTTTTTCTTATTTATATTACGTAAAATGCATAAAGTTTGTCTCTGATCTGAATGTTTTCTGTTTTTTCTATATGTCAGTGTTCATCTGTACATGCTTAGACAGGCTCTCAGAATCTCCTCCATATAGGGTTGTATTTGGGAGACAAATTCTGTCATAACAACTAAGAAATATCAGGAAGAATATGCCTGTTATATTTTTGCATTGCTTGTTTCGTAATAGTAGCACATTTGAAAATAGTAACCTAACCATCACTTTTTTCTCCTCACATAAGATCTGGCACTAAAAGAATTTTTCTAGGAAACAGAAAAGCATATTGAGAACTCAAAAGGATTTTTAGTATGAGTACCTTACTTGATATTGGGAGTGTTCAGTTACTAGGCTTGCTGTTTTGTATTTATACTTACATAAAAAAGAAAAAACAACAACAACAACAACAACAAAAAAACACAACTGCCATTATTCACAGATTAAGTGTAATAATAATGATATATTTTCCTCTTTCAAAGTATTTTGAAAGGACTATAATGTTTTAAATGATAGATTATTATTTTTGCTATACTGTACTATTACAAGTATACAGTTTTCTTAAAATCCATTATTTTGGTCTAAAGACTTTTTTTTTTTTTGTATGATCCAACTGCATAACATAATTATTATGAAAGATTTATATTGTTTAGGGTTGTCTTTGCTAATGAGACTGTCATTACCTTTTTGAAGCTCAAATGAGTTACTTCATGACACCTACCCTTCCTGCTTACCATTTAGCAAAAAACTCACCACCAAACATTATATATTTCTATAAAATTAATTTGCTAAACTTAGTCATACTTCATATTTTCAATGGAAGCAGACTCCAGTATATAAATTTGCATTAAATTATAAAGCTATTACTTGATGTCTCATTCTTTACGAGACAAAAATCAAACCTCCAAAATTTCAGCAATTTTTCAGAATATGAACCACGTAGATGATGTTGAACTACACAGCACTGGGAAACACCAGGGTGATCTCAGAATGTTCTTAGATGAAATCTAGGACATTGTCTTCAGTGGTTTACCTATGTAATAATTTAGGTTTATGGTGGCAACTGTTCCTCCCTGAACAGAATGGTGATTTATGACATGATAATAGAAAGTCAGAAAAATAATCTTGGCTTTTTAATTCATATTAAGAGCTTTAGAAGTAAACTGCAATATCAATACAGAGCGTACACAAATTCTTACAAACAGGTTTTTAAAAATCAAACAGAACAAAATATTAAATTGAGCTGTTTTTCCTTAGCTGTTTTGTTTTAGATAGATATTTGCTATGAGATTGAAAAAAACTATATGGGAGTAGTCATGCTGTACACTGGCATTAGTGGAGAATCTTTCTACATATGATGCCAATACAAACACTGTTGAGAACATGTAGAGTAACTGAGCCAGAGACATCTATTATATAAAGACCAGGCAATCTATTTCTGGAAACTAACTGCTGCTTATCTACTCAGCAACAGTATGCCTACTCTGCTAAATGAAAGAAGTCCATGCAACATGTTGATGTCTGATTATCTACACTTTGTAATTGTCAGGACACTCTCTGTGTGCCTTGTGAGCAACATTTAAGTGACAATCTCCTAGAAAGCATGAGGAGTCTTAAAATCTAGGGATGATTCCCTTAGCCAACATGCACAAAAAATGTTAGAGGATTTAATTCCTTAACATCTTTTTCCAAAATTTACACAGAACACTTTGTACCCTCATCTACTCCTATACGTTTTAATTCCACAGCCCAACACATACAATATACTGACTCACTGTCACACCAGGAAGGCAAAAATCATCTGAATCTTTCTTCTTTTAAATTCATTTATGTCCTGATGAGCGAAGAGAGCGGGGAAAAAAAAAGGGAATACAATCATGGCTTAAAATCATACAGCTTCTACAAAATACAATTCAAGAACTATGTACTATACAGTGGATATATATCCAATCTGCCCTACAGGAAGCTAGGCTTAATAGTAGAACAGTGTTTTATTTATCAACACGCATATAGTCCAAGTAATGCAACTATCATGAGCCTTCCCTTGATCTAGTTAACAGTAAAAGTTCCCGGTAATGATTCTTACCCATGATATATCTATATCTTTTGTGCTCTCAGCAAAAAGATCTGAAAATAATTGAAGAAGTCTTTTTTATTTTTCTTAAAACATTCCAAACAGACTACAGCATGCTATGGTTTGCATTGTACTATCTGAGCTATACTTTCTTTCTTTCTTTCTTTCTTTCTTTCTTTCTTTCTTTCTTTCTTTCTTTCTTTCTTTCTTTCTTTCTTTCTTTCTTTCTTTCTTTCTTTCTTTCTTTCTTTCTTTCTTTCTTCCTTCCTTTCTTCCTT
>NW_024885532.1:5182049-5218188 GCF_019232065.1 Centrocercus urophasianus
TTTCTTTCTTTCTTTCTTTCTTTCTTTCTTTCTTTCTTTCTTTCTTTCTTTCTCCAGAGGATTATTTCACTTGACTATCATTTATATTGGCAAAAATACAGCACAATGGAAAATTTTGTTTAAAAGTGTTTGCCTTCTGTTAGCTTTTTAAGTGCTACTGTCTGATGCCATTGTAAGGAACTCTTATTGCTGCAAATGTATTTAATTCTTTTCACTCTGATAGGAAGAATTATCTTTCTGCAGTAAAGAAGGTAGCTATATTGCTAAATTAAGTCTTATGCCTGTAGTAGCTGCAGCTCAATTATAGATGCATGCATTTGACTATCAAATAATTGTTCACCAATTCTGGTTTCTCAGTGCTTGAATAAAGACACCTCAAAGACATATGAGATAGAAATAAAGAAGACTTACTATGTGTGGCTTAAAGTTGCTAGGCTTAAATTAAATAATGAGAAATCAGGAAAACTTGGAAAAAGTTGTCTTTAGAAAGTCAAAATTTCCTCTATTGTCATTCCTTCTAATTTAAAATTCTGTATTTGCTTCTTAAGTCTTTTAAAATATGCTGAGAGAGAAAGAAAGAAAAAAAAAAAAGTGCTATTAATTTGGCATATAGAGTAAGAAAGAAAGAGAAAGAAAAGAAGGGAGAAAGAGAGGGAAGGGCATGAATATGGTCATTGAGATTTTTTGAAACCTAAACAGAAGTACTAAAGCAATCAAAGATGAAGCTTAAGCCTCCTATGAAAAGTCAATTTAACCTTTTAAGTAAAGAAGTTGAAGTAGGAATTGAGTGCATTTGATGCAGAAATTACTCATAAAAAAATGGTGTAGGAATATTCTACATGCTCCAACTTAGCACCACTGGTTTTTAATAAAGAAATACAAATACATAGCTTGTAAAATGATTTTTTCTTAAAAGGAAGTATTTAGGACACTGTTTTCACCTCCAAGCTTGTTTCTTAATTCCAATTACTACTGACCAATATTTTTACATGAAAATAGGAATAAGACTTAATGTTGCTAAACCTTATTTTTAACACATTCATGTTCAAAATAAAATCCAATCTTATTATCTTAGACTATAATATTCTATGTGAAGATGAGTAAGAAACCTAACAGCCATCACTGAAGGATTAGAATTGCATCTTTCCATTGTGATCATTAATGTGCTCCAAAATATTTCTCCCAAATGAGACCAAAATAAAACTCACTTAATTTCACTTCAATTACAAAGATGTATTTACTTTCCTGAGGCAAAGACTTGTCGTGTGCATTCAGATGTTCCTATGTTTCCTCCCTTATGTCATATCCACGCTGTCTCAATCCCGGAGGGAATAATAACTTTTAATAAGAATGTAACAAAGAGACAGTTTAATTTACATGTGTAAGGTTCTGTCTGAGAACAGTTATCAAGAATACCATGATTACAGAAATAAATAAAAAAACCCTAAAAACTATTAACAGTTGGGTTTTTTTTTGTTCCTTGTCCAGACAACTCAATCCTAAAATTACTAAATTATAAAGGTAAATATGGTTTATAAGCTGTTTATTGATGAAGGAATCACAGAATCACAGAATGTCCAGGGTTGGAAGGGACCTCAAGGATGATCAATCTCCAACCCCTCTGCCACTGACAGGGCCACCTCCACGTTCAATACTAGACTAGGTTGCCTAGGGCCCCATCCAATCTGGCCTCCAGGGACAGGGCATCCACACCGTCTCTGGGCAGCCTGTTGCAGAACCACACCACTCTCTTGGTAAAGAACATCCCCCTAATATCCAACCTAAATCTTCCCTCCCCCAGCTTAAATGCATTTCCCTGCCATAGTCCTGCCATTATCTACCCTTTCAAAGAGTTGATTCCCCTCCTGTTGTAGGCTCCCTTTAGGTACTGAAAGGCTGCAATGAGGTCACGATGCAGCCTTTTTTTCTCCAGGCTGAACAAGCCCAGCTCCCTCAGCCTGTCCTCATAGGGGAAGTGCTCCAGTTCCCTGATTATCGTTGTGGTTCTCCTCTTGACCCTCTCCAACAACTCTGTATTTCTTGTTTTGGGGGCTCCAGACCTGGACGCAGTACTCCAGATGGGGCCTCGCAAGAGCAGAGGAGAGGGGGACAATCACCTCCCTGTCCCTGCTGTCCACCCCTCTTCTGATGGAGCCCAGGATACCATTTGCCTTCCGAGCTGCAAGAGCACACTGCTGGCTCATGTTAAGATTTTCATCCATCAAGACCCCCAGGTCCTTCTCTGCAGGGCTGCTCTCAAGGACTTCTCTTTCCAGTCGGTATGGATGCCTGGGGATTCCTCTGGTCCAAGAGCAAAACTCTGCACTTTGTGTGCTGAACCTCATCAGGTTCACCCGGGCCCACCTTTCTAGCCTGTTGAGGTCCCTCTGAATGGCATCCATCCTTTTAACCATGTCAACCACAGCACTCGGCTTGGTGTCATCAGCAAACTTGTGAAAGGTGCAACTCGATTCTGTTATTGATGTCACTGATAAAGATGTTGAAGAGCACCAGTCCCAAGACAGATGTCCTGGGGGACATTGATCGTTACCGAGCTCTGCCTGGACATGGAACCATTGATGACCACCCTCTGTCTGTGAACTTTCAACCAATTTCTTATTCATTGAGTGTCCACCCACATCTTTCCAATTTGGAGATAAAGATGTGGTGGGGGACCATGTCAAAGGCCTTGCTCAAGTCCAGGTAAATGACATCGGTCGCCTTCCCCTTGTCACTCCATCATAGAAAGCCACAAAATAAGCATGACCTTCCTCTGGTGAAGCTGTGCTGGCTGTCTCGGATCACACACTCATTCCTCCATGTGATCAAGCATGTTGTCCAGGAGGATCTGTTCAATTATCTTCCCAGGCACAAGGGTGAGACTCACCAGCCTCTTTTCTCCCTTTCATGTAAATGGGAGAGATGTGACCCTTCCTCCAGTCATCCGGGACCTCTCCTGACAGCCACAAGTTTTCAAACATGATGGAGAGCAGCTCAGCAACCACCTCAGTCAGCTCCTTCCGAACCCTGGGATGCACACCATCCAGCCCCATAGACTTATACGCATTCAGTCTCATGAAGCCATCTCGGACTTGCTCTGACCTTACAGTGAGGGGGGGGAATTACTGCCCAAGTCCCCACCTTGAGATTTAGGGATGCAGGGCTCAAGGGCGTGAGAAGTACTGGAATCCTGGCCTCCAGTGAAGACTGAGGCAAAGAACTCATTCAGTACTTCAGCCTTCTCTTTGTCTGAAGCCAGTTCTCCTTTTACATTTACCAAAGGAGTACACTCGCTTTGGCTGTCTCTTCTGACCAATGAACCTGTAGAAAGTCTTCTATTGTTTTTCACCTCCCTCGCCAAGTTCAGTTCCGCCTGTGCCTTGGCTTTCCTGATCTCATGTCTGCAAGTCTGGATAGCATCCCTGTGTTCTTCCCAGGTGACACGCCCTTGTTTCCAGAGCTCATACCTTTCTTTGCCCTCATGTGCCCAGCAGGTCCTTGACAAGCCATGCCAGTTTCCTACCTCCTCTGCCTGCTTTCTTATTCAGAGGGATGGAGAGCTCTTGTGCTCTCAGAAAGGCATCCTCGAAGAGTAGCCAGCTCTCTTCAACATCTTTGTCTGTAAGGACAGCATCCCAGGGGATCTTGACCAACAATTCCTTGAACAGCTTAAAGAAGTTTGCTCTTCCAAAGTTCAGGGTCCTGATGCCACTCTTTGCCAGGCCACATTCTTTGAGATCACAAACTCGACCAGGGCATGGTCGCAACAGCCCAGGCTGCCTCCAACCTTAACACTTTTAATGATCTCCTCCATATTGGTGACTAGCAGGTCCAGCAATGCATCACCTCTGGTCAGTCTGTCCAATACCTGGACCAGAAAGTTATCATCAATGGATTCCAGGAGCCTTCTGGACCTCTTGCAGCTCACTGTGTTGTCTTTCCAACAGATATCTAGACAGTTGAAGTCCCAAGACAAGAGTCTGTGAGCATGATGCCTACCGCATCTGAAATAAGAAAGCCTTGTCAACTCATAAACCTCATAAATTTTAGAGAGAAAAAGATATCTGAAGCTTTGAATTTCATCATGTTATTTCTTCTTGTACGCTTCTTGTATTTTACAATTTTCTTCAACAGCTGCCTGCTTGCCCATTGACTTGTTGCATTTAAAATTATTCAAATCTCACATGCTTTTAAGCTTATAATTCAATTACTGTTCAATCACTTTTAGTTTCTGTTATAAATATTATGCTTGGGCTAAAGTTTATTGTCTTTTCTATGAAAATTCTGCAAGCTCTTGTAAATGCTTACAAAATCAATTCAAATTTTGGAGTTTTCTGAAACACTGTTTGATGTCTTGTCTCACTTTATATAAAAATGTGTGTTCTCTTTCATTTTTTCTTCTAGGTTGGTGAGATTCCAGCTCCAATCTCAGAAGATATCTTTCTGTTTCTTTCTTTAATAAATTGGAATTACGATTTTTACTTCAGAACTGGAGATCACAGACACATATGCTGAACTTCATGACTACCTTGTTTGGTAATTTCAATTTTAAGAGTTCAATTTTGAGTCTTTCACAAGATTTGAAAGTTTAATTCCATAACAATTTATATGCCATTTACATTTCCAGGTTCAATGAGACCAACTCTTCACTAGCACTAATATTTTTGCAATGCGTCTTGTGCCTAAGTTGGCTTAGAATTTTGAAGAAATGTAAAACGCATACGCACGCAAAAAGAATAAATTTTACAAATATATATCCATATTTAGTTCTTATAAAAATAGCACTAATTTATTTGTGTTCTTCCTGTTACTATTAATTGAAAATGCAGAATAAAATACTGACTTAACTTCAGACAATTGTCCTTTTAGTATTTAAAAGTTTCAATTAATTTTATTTACTTCCTTCTCCTGCTTAAATGATTGTAGCAGAATCATCTTTTGAACAGTAATCCCTCAGTGTCAACAATATTAACAGAGTACCTTGTACTTTTAATTGAGTTTCAGACTTACCTGAATTCATGTAACGTTTTTGCATAGGTCCTTGTAAATATGTTTCACATTTATAATTCCTCAGTTTCAAAAAGAAAAACAAATAAACAAGCAAACAAACAAAAACAAACAAACAAAAAAACCTACTTCACATACTGTCTGAATTCACACATTGTTTCAGATTAGTGTATTTAAGATTTGGTAATGAAATAATTATTGATGATTTCAATAACACCTGAAGTCCTATTCAGTTTAATCTGCTTGTATTAATAAACAACCACAAAGGCAGCTCAGACTATAACAGCCTGGGTTATTATTTGTGATCTTTTTAAGAAGCAGAATATTCTAGTAGAAAGTCATGAAAATGAAATCAAATGTTAATTCCTTACAGATCTAAAGGACACTGATAATCACAATTGGTCTCCAATTCCAATAATTTTGACGTGGTCTTCCAGAACTTTTTCTTCTTGGACAATTGTGATTAAACATTTGGTAATATCATGAGTTAGTATAGGTAAAAATTCTCCCAATGTTTTTGTTGTTCTTTGTGCTCAGAACATTGTTATATGTACATGTGTGCTTAGAGAGAAAATCAGTTGTCAACTAAAGTTGAATAAAAAACAGAATTAAATGTTTGTGGTAAGAAAAAGTATTTACAGAAAATGTATCAGTCAGCAATTTTAGGTTTACAGTAATCAGAGTAATAGGAAAGCAAAATGGCATATGTCTTTTTATTGATCCTATATACATCCATCATAGCTGTTTGGAAGAATTTTCTTACTTCTCTAGCAAGTAAGTTCCCTTAAGAGAAATACCTACCTTTTGAAAGTTGTAAAAATCATCTTTCTGTAAGGCTTCAAAACTTTTGCTACATAAGAAGTGTTTTTTTGTTTTTATTTTTGGTGGTTTTTTTTGTTGTTGTTGTTGTTTTTGGTCTTGTTTTTTTTCCTTTTCTTTTAAATGTAGTATTTGCTGAAAACTATTCATTTTCTATTTTCAGGCCTCTGAAATAGATTTGCAAAGACTGTGAAGGGCTGAAATTTAAGCCTAAATTTGGAAAATTAAAATATATTGGATTAGATTCCCACAGTCTTATTCTCTATAAATTCCATCTGTTATCAGCCGGGTTAAGCAAATAATAAATACAACCATCTACCTACCACACTGACAAACAGCTTACTGTGGGACTCTACAATGTTAATGAACATATGACTAACTTTCGTAGAATAGAATATACTAAATTGGAAGGGACCAACAAGGATCATTGAGTCTTGGCTCCACACTGGCCCAGTCATAATTGAACTCTATGTCTGAAAGCACTGTTCAAATGCTTCATGAACTACAACAGGCTTGGGGTCATGACAACTAGGGAGCTTGTTCCAGTGCCTAAGCACTCTCTGGTCAAGAACCTTTCCCTCTTCCCCAGCCTGAACCTCCCCTGATGCAACTACCTTGGGTCCTGCTGCTGTCATCAAAGAGAAGAGGTCAGCACCTGTCCCTTCGCTCTCCTTGTGAAGAAGGTGTGTTCTCCTATGTCAACAGCAGAAATCTGTTCAAGATTGGATGTTAGAGAAATACAATGCCAAGAAAGCAAAATACTTTCAGATACAATAAACACAGAAAAAGTAAAAAGCACAGAGAAAGGGAAAAAAAATACAAGGCTGAAAAAACGTATTTGGAAAAGTTTCAGACTGACATAATCTCTTAGATGAGTAACTTTTTTATAGTGCTTTCTTCTGGCCTTCACATACAATTAAGCAGATGATTGAAGCACTATACATAGGGAAATTATAATTTGAAATAATGCTGATATATTCTTGACAGCAGAGCGTGCTTTCCTGAAATATCATGAAATATTATGAAATGCCATGAAATATGACAATGTCAAGATGTCTTTCAGAGTCAAAATTGCTGAGAGTGCTTTTAAAACTATGTTGAGAAATGTAGCAAAGGAATCTGTTTTGCTAGCCTCTACTACTGAGGACTTTTCTAGATCTGACAAGATACAGCTGCTAGGGAGCTTGTCATGGACTAAAAGTACAGCTGCTGTTGGAGAACATGAGCACATATTGAGAGGCTGAATCATCTGAAAACTTTCAAAAATATTAGTTAAAAAATAGATAAACTGAAATTCAAATAAGCAGGAGTGAACCATGATATTTAAAATGCTTCAAAATCTATTTTAAGATACCATTGATTGGGAAAAGATAAATCACCTACTCACAAGTAAACTGAATCTTAAGTTTATAAAAGCTTAGGAATAAATAAATAAAGAAATCAAACACATGAAAACACACACGCAAACTATCACAAATACAAACAAACAAACAAAGAAGCCACACAAACAAGAAAAAAAAAAAAAGAAAAAACAGCACAAAAGAACAAATGAAGAAAACAGCTAGGAAATCTTGTTTTTCTTTACCTATAACCTAAATTTAATTTTTTTTTTTTATTTTCATTAATGAATGGGAGAGGGGGAAAGATGAGAAAGGATATTCAGCAAATAAAGAAAATTAATAGGCATTAGGCAAGAAAAGCCAGATGATATTTTTATTTCCCAACTAGTCTATAGAGCAGAATTCATCTTCCAGAAAATTTTCAATGAGCACAATATTTTGAAGATAAAGACCAGGTGTATTTCCCAATGACCATGGGAATAATAATGAATATAAGAGAAGGTGATCTGCTGAATTATAAGATCATTATAAGATCATTGGGTGTTGGTTGATGCTCGGCTGAACATGAGCCGACAGTGTGCTCAGGTGGCCAAGAAGGCCAACGGCATCCTGGCCTGCATCAGAAATAGTGTGGCCAGCAGGAGCAGGGAGGTGATCATCGCCCTGTACTCAGCACTGGTGAGGCCGCACCTCGAGTACTGTGTTCAGTTTTGGGCCCCTCACTACAGGAAAGATGTTGAGATCCTGGAGCATGTTCAGAGAAGGGCAAAAAAACTGGTGAGGGGTCTGGAGCACAAACCTTATGAGGAGCGGCTGAGGGAGCTGGGATTGTTCAGTCTGGAGAAGAGGAGGCTCAGGGGAGACCTCATTGCACTGTACAACCTCCTGAAGGGAGGTTGTGGTGAAGAGGGATCTGGCCTCTTCTCCCAGGCAACGAGCAGGACACGGGGCAATGGCCGCAAGTTATATCAGAGGAGGTTCAGGTTGGACATAAGGAAGAACTTCTTCTCTCAGAGAGTGGTCAGGCACTGGAATGGCTGCCCAGGGAGGTGGTGGAATCACCATCCCTGGCAGTGTTCAAGAGGCATCTGGATGACGTGCTGCGTGATATGGTTTAGTGCTTGTGGTGTCAATGGTGATGAGGAGACGGTTGGACTGGATGATCTGATAGGTCGTTTCCAACCTTGTGATTCTTGTGATTCTTGTGATTATTTCAACACAGTAAGTTGTACCAAATGCCAAAATGTCCATGATTGTCATCATTTGTAGCTGCTCTACTAGATACAGATTTTGTATTTTCAGGGCACAAAACACTCTAATCGAAAAACACAAGAAGAATGTAAATGTATGCAAGTTACAGCTCCCTAGCATTAAGCATGACATTCTTTCCCTATTTCCACATTAACTGGAAAGGACAGAAGAGTTGTTTAAAAAAAAAAATAGTAATAACATTGAAGAAAACACACTCATATATTCTATAACATAATAGAAATCAACTGGTTTTATATTCTCCAACAAAGATATTATGTTTTGAGCCAATCTGATACCAAATTCAGTCTCTGAGATTCTACATTCTCAGATGGAACTTTCAAATATCTTCTTCTACATCTTTCTCTGGCCATGGATTTATTAGACTTAAATTTTCCATGGTGCACTGGAGTCATGTGTTTGTTGTAAACAGGAAATAATCTCAGACTGTGGACATTAAGACTGCTTTCTCTGGTATGCATTCAAGATACAAATCTTAAAAATAAAACTGTGGCAATTTGAAATGCATATACTAAATGTCCAGCAAGACCTCACCATTGCTTGTATTTTAGTAGTGACCCAAACCAAATTATTTTCTCTTTTTCTTTTTTTTTTTTTTTTTTTTTTTCTGCAATAAAACCCACATTTTTTTAAGATGAGTTTTGTGGAATCTGCATGTCAATCTAATAATTCAACAGGAATAACTTCAAATTCTACTCTAGAGTATGTAATATATGTGCTGCGTGATTGATATCAACCCAACTTTTGTGTTTAGTGTATTCTTTTGTGTTTAGTGTAGTGAGAAGAACATTCCAAGCAGAGAAATCAATGGGGAGAACATTGTTCACAGCTCTATTCCAGAAAGTTTTATATTATTTAAAATAAATGAATAAATAAATCTACTTATCAATGACTATGTATAAACATGAACATGACTACATGATTATTTTGTGCAAATGTTTTCATAGTCCTCAAATAGTATGGTGCATAACAATGCAATATAAGAGATCCTTTCATTATCCTACAGGGACATTATACTTACATTATAAAACAAGGACAGATGATATTTCCTAGAACCATTTCAGACATACATATTTGTACTAGGAATAAAATTCCAATCTGTCTTTATCAATACATGAAAACATTCCAGAAAGAAAATGACCCATCTGCTATCTTTAAATAAGAGATATGAATAATCTCCTTAGAGTTAGAAGGGACCTTTAAAGGTCCTAATCTAATCCAACTCCCCTGCAACAAACAGGAACATTCACCGCTAGATCAGGGCCTAGATTGAGCTTTGCCTTGAAAATCACCAGGAACAGGGCATCCACCCTCTGGGCTCACATCTTTGGCAACCTATTTTATTTCTTTTGATTTGTTTTCTCACATGGTATGAATTAAATACTTCAGTATTTTTTAATATAATAAAAATAATAATTCAATTGCATATGTTTAGTTTAAAACATTTACTCAATAAACAAAAGAAGAATCATAGTAACAGTAGCAATATGAATAATGACAGCATTAAAAATACATATATTTTTGATGACTCACAAAAGCTTTTTTTTTTTCATAAGAGATGTTAGATATTTTTAAAACAGACAATAATTAAGAGATTCTAAGTCTGAGTAGAAACACTATGATTAATATCTTACATAATGCAGTCTAAAGAACTTCTTTAAATATCGTATTTTGCAAGGGAGTCCAAAACTTGAGTACATAAATCTCAGCAGTCTCCTTCACTGACACTCTCTCCCAGGAGGGAGATACTCATACTCTAATTCTGGCTTACATTCTCAGGGTCCAGCTGCATAAGGATATTAAAAGGACAAACTGGGCATTTAATTAAAAAAACTTGAATTACTTAAAATTTATTTATTTATTTATTTATTTATTTTGGTTTGCGTGTGTACGTGTTTGTAGCTACAACACTGCATTTGCACAGGACTGTCAGAATTAGTGGATCAGTGTCATACTGGAAATAAGAATGAAAGAAGGCTGCACAGCACAGATAATATCATCTCCTGTACCCAGGAGAACATGCAGCACTGCTGATAAAGATGAGCTGTAACAGAGATCTCTTTCACCAAGTCAGGAAATTAATGTCCAGATTAGCTTTTAAATTTGATCAAAATCCAGAAAAAAAGCATTAAACCTCTTTACACCCCAATCACTATCTTTGGGCTAACCACAATGCACCTGTCTTCTGCAGAGGATGGAAACATCCACTGGGGCTCCAGTGACAAGCGTTCTTAAGGCATGCTAACACACACACTAACAGAATCAAGCTCCATATGCAAATTGTTGACAATTTCTTAAAAAAAAAAAAAAAAGTGATTTGCAAGCTTACTTTTAAGAAATAACTTAGGACTTAAAGCAATGACAGAGAATGCAGGTAACATATTATCAATTTCCTCCTCACTCTTTGGTGATTTTTGGTGATTTAAAAAATCTTGCATCAATCTAATAGTCAGGCTAATGTTTGTGGTCTAATGTGGAGGTGCTGGGACTAAAAGAATGGGGGGAAGGTAGTATCAAATTCAAGCTACCCTATTGCTCAGGACAATTTTGTTGCTTTTAATTTAATTTAATTTAATTTAATTTTATTTTATTTTATTTTATATTTTATTTTATTTTATATTTTATTTTATCATTCTTTTTCAAAAAGAGAAAATCTTCTCTGGAATTAATCTCAGATAACACTCAGCTATTCCTGTCTGAACTTGCCACGTGTATAGGCAGCTTCAAGGATCAACTAATTTGAATCAGGACCCGAGCCCCCAGAACAAGAAAGACACAGAGCTCTTGGAACAGGTCCAGAGGAGGATCATTAAGATGATCAGAGGACTGGAGCACCTCTCCCATGAAGAAAGGTTGAGGGTACTGGGCTTGTTTAGCTTGGAGAAGAGAAGGCTCGAGGGAGACCTCATTGCAGCCTTCCAATATTCGAAAAGAACGTGTAACAGGAGAATAGGAGGGGGTATGACTGCTTACTAGGATGGGAAGTGGTAGGACAAGAGAGAATGGTTTTAAACTGAAACAGAGGAGATTTAGGTTAGATATTAGGAAGATATTTTTCACACAGAGGGTAGCAATGCACAGGAACATGTTGCCAAGGAGGTTGTGGATGCCCCATCCCTGAAGGTTTCAAGGTGAGGCTGAATGTGGCTCTGGGCAGCCTAGTTTAGTGGTTGGCAATCCTGCTCATGGCAGAGGGGTTGAAACTTGATGATCACTGTGGTCCTTTTCAACCCAGGCCGTTCTATGATTCTAAAGCATATGCTCAAAATAAATAAGTTAAATTTCTTCAACCTGAGCATTTTTCTTCAAGTACAAAAGAAGACATTGGAGGTAACTTTTTCAAATATCACAAAACTAGGCAAAGTGTCTACATGATTATTTTGTAAAATATGAGTATAGGAAAAATTTTGTTCTCCCTTTTATCTAATAAATCTTGAGATCATTTCTACGCAATGGACCTGGTTTAACAGCAGTACTAAAAATTGATCCTGAAACATTCTTAAAAGTAGAAGATAAACTTTTCTAGACAAGAACAGTAGTAGCAGGTGCTGAATTTTGATTTTTTTATGTGGGATAATATCTCAATTCCCAAAACAGAGTATTTGACAGTATTTTAGAGCAGAATTTTCACGTAGCTCTTACGGAAAAAGGTAGACACTGTTAAGGTTGGAGAACAGCATTTAGTTCATGGGTATCCAATCTTACGCTTTGCCTGAGCCTGAGTGAAGAAGAATTGTTTAGGGCCACATCTATGTAGATTGCTCCAAAAGTAATGCATCCTAGTTATTTCCGTGGAATTTACAACTGTTAGAAAGTACACAATAGCACTATGTGATGGAGGAAATTGTCAGCTACAAAACAGTCTTTTTCCACATGGCCATCACCATTAGCTATGCATTTTCACCAGCAATGAACAAGAGCTTGCATTCCACTCTTGTAACAATCTGCATCAGCAGAGGTAACTTGCTATTGCTGTTGATACTGCTGAAATGCATTACCACCATCTCACTGTGCTCACATCCACTGTCTGGCCTCCATAAATGTTCAGCAAACCTTGATGAATGTCAATGCCTGCCATTTTTTCCTCATGAAGAAATTCAGTGACACACCTTTACTTCACACACACTTCCATGTCAGACAACATTTTGTCAGACTGCCATCTATCACACTGGGACAAAATGGTACTGAATATTGTTTGGAATGTTCAACCTCTACTGCCGTATCACTGTCATCTGCCTTTGAAACTGTGGGCCAGCATAATAAAATAGGAAGTATTACATTAAGAGCAGCATCTTTTTCACTGTTCATTGAACTGTGTTTAACCAATGCATCAAAAGCCATAAACATCATTGGCATAACTTGAGTTAGCACTGCATAGCACCTTCCCCATGCCCTGATTTCATCCCAGATGAGTTTAATAGTTCACCAGTGTTCCATTGGTGCTGAGTGATGGTTGTGTGCCCAAGCCCATACAAGGCCACTCAGAGGTGAACAGAGCAACCATGATGTCATTGGGCAGGGGGTGGTCACATTGTAAGCTGTGTTGGGTCACATGTGGCCTGCAAGCAGCAGGTGGGACATGTCTGAATAGACTGTGCAGCTGATATCTTGATCTAGGTCTAAGAAGCCATCTCAGTGTCAAGTTAACTTTGGTTCTGAAACAGCTCTCTTCACATGTTGCTTAAAGAGCCTGAACAGTTAATACCCCTATCTCATGGCCCCAGTTTAAAATTATACTTTGATAACAATTGGTTAACCTTTAAAATAATCAACATAAAACATATTAATAGTATTTTTCTCAAAGGTCACATCATGTAGCATTCTGACAGTGTCAGATATACATGCAAGGGTAATCTTTCAACTAAACTTTCAACTAAAAACAGCACTTTAGATTTTAATTCTCATAAAAAAGGTATCCAATAATTTTGAAAAGATTTTTATAAACCCATGTTAGTTTGCATTAATAAAAACATTACGAATTAAGCTCCATGTCATCCGCTGAGTTGCTACTCTTCAGATCAATATCAGGATGTCTGGAGTCTAGCTTGCAGTAGGTGATCATTCTTGCTTGTGTAGAATAGACTTAGTCCTTAATGGAGTGTTTTAAAACTAGCTGAAATATATTCAGATCTGCCGTTTTATTATTATTTTAAATCTAATTTTAGCAGTTGACTTTTTATATCCTTCTGGCTGATACCAGAGTCTAACACGTTGTCATCACAACCAATATATTTTCAAAGGTTGTTCTCCAAATGCAGAAAAAACGAACAGAATACTTTTACCCATACTTGATTACTGTTGTCAGAAGTTCGAAAGGTGTCATATTTCTTTAAAAAGAGAAAACAAGTTAGTTAGCCCAAGTACACACTTTGGATAGTTATGCTAGCTGGAATTTTCCACAAATATGATGGATAAAATGCAAAATGCAAGAGGAAACATTAGCTTTGTACTCTGCTGTATTGTATTTTAAAACAAAACTGTTACAGAGGAAAAAGGCCATCTGCTACTGTACTCAGAAATGAAATGAAACCTACTGGGAGACAGAAAAAAATGTCCCCTCTATTTGAGAGTAAATACATCCCTCTTCTGGGACTTTCTGTGAAATGTATGACAATTAGGATTCAGAACACTACGTGAAATACTACAGTTCTCTGTACACATATCATAAAGGAATGATGGCCATTTATTTTTTTCAATTTACTGTATCATTAGTTTGAGGAAGTAAAGAATCATATATATATATCTTTCTACATTTTGTAATTGGAGCTTCACGTCTCTTAAGAGCCTAATTTTCTTTGCTACAGAAATAGTCACAAACTGTGGAAGTAAGACAAAAGGAATATGTTTCTCAGATTCTTTATTTATTTGTGACATATTATCAGCATACTGCAAAACTCTATTTCATTTGTCTTTTAAATTATTGAACACATTAAGACCAAATGAAAAGACACTGTATCAGACAGTTGCCTATGTTGTGTTAAATGGTTGGTCAATTTTCATGAATTTTTAATAAAATAATTTGGCTTTAAGAATGTTCATTAATGTCTAAAGGTTTAATCATTCACCACTCTCCCCCTCCCTGTGAAGCACATTTTCCTAAATTGGATCTGTGGAGATTGGGAACACTTTTCAGGCTTAAGCGCACACAACTGCTAAGGCACTTATCAAGTATAAACTAGTTTTTAACCTTACTTCTAACTGCCATAGCACAGATAGTGTGATATTGTAGATGTCGCCACCAATCAAATCACCACAGCTGCAATAGTACATAGACTTTACATAGATAATAGCACAGACTTTATCTAGACTGTTAGTACTGGCAATCATAATTTATATGTGCAGTATCTTCTAGCAGTGAAACTTTCCAGAGTTATAAAAAAGTTGCTGTGATCAATTCTCAGGTCTTTCTTGTACTTACTTTTGCACGAAGTACTGGGGAATCTCTCACGAATGCAGGGAGAGCAGTTGTATCTAAAGCAAAATACTTCTATTTATATGCATGTAAACAAACATACATTTACAGACATATAAAATATGAAAAATCTGGGAACACATGCACTTGTGCTTATACACATAAAAGAAAATTACTAGTTATATGTAGGAAGTTGAAATATGCAAATATATAAGGCGTACACATATACAGATTACTGAATATACATGCATATTTACTGAGCATTTTAAGGAAAATACTTTACAGTCTATGTACCACGTAAGGGCTTAAGTTATTTCATTCTTCTGTTAAAGATAATGAATATTGTTTGCATTTAAAATATTTAAAATCTCTTTTTTTTTTTTTTCTTCATTAACTAACTTAAAGGGAATATATAATGATAACTTCCTTCCTTCCTTCCTTCCTCCCTTCCTTCCTTCCTTCCTTCCTTCCTTCCTTCCTTCCTTCCTTCCTTCCTTTCCTCCTTCCTTCCAATGATTCTCCATGTATTTCTATGTTTTTCTTTACAAAAATAGAGGACAATATTCATTAAATTGTGAGTGGTCTTTTTTTTTTTTTTTTTTTTTTTTTTTTTTAACTTATGACACTGAGAAGAGAAAGAGGTCTGTATTTCCAAAGCAAGTAACCAAGGTAAAATGCTTAATCCAAGGTAAAAATTGCTTAATGCAATGTATGTGGATTAGAACACCCAAAAAACTTTTTTAAAAAAAGTACTTCATGTTAAGAATTTCAGAACATTTTTAATCACTGAAGTCATTCAAATTCCTAGTTCTAGTGATTGCCATCTCCTCTAGAGCATCTCAGAACAAACCAAAAAAAACTAAATTTGGACATCTCCTCGGATTATTTTTTTCTCCGCATCATTTAGTTAACAATGTGAATCCTCCTCTTAACAAAGTGTGCTTTTAAGATCAAACTTCTAAATTTGAATTAATTTTATACCTCACTGAACACTGTAGAAATTTATTGTTGATCTTTTTGCAATATACATAATGATATGCACACACACATACACAGTTTTGAATATCTTCAAGGAGGGAGACTTCACAATCTCTGATCTGTGGATCCTAACAGCAATGATTCCTGATGCTAAGACAAAACTTCTTATTCCCATTTCTTCATGTCCTGCCCCTGGACACCACTGAAAAAATCCTCTTTTGGTCTTCCTTCAGGTAGAATGCAGCATTCTGCCTTCAGGTATTTATATACAGGAATAAGATTATGCTTAATCCTCCTCCTCTTCTCCATGATGAAGAATTTTTTTGAGCCCTTCCTCACCTGAGAGGTGCTCCAGTTCCTTAACTATCTTTACAGTCTTTCTCTGGATTCTCTCTCGTATACCAGGTCTCTCTTTCACTGAGTGGAAATAACATATTCCAGGTGCGGCTTCACCAGCGCAGAGTAGAGGGCAAGGATCAACTCTCTTGACCTGCTGGTGATACTTTGCAGTCAGTAATATCATCATTCTTCTTTAGCAGCAAGGACACAATGCTGATGAATGTTCAACTTGGTGTCCAGAAGGACACCCATCCTTTTATGAAGAGTTGCTTCCACCAGTAAGGGCCACCAGCATGTACTGGTACCTGAGGTTGTTCCTCCCAGGATGCAGAACTCTGCATTTATTCTTATTGGATTTCATAAGATTTTTATCTGTCCATCTGTCACTCCAATTATCAAAGCAAGAGGGGGAATTCTTTGATATCCCTGGAGTGAGACTGAGACATAAGCAAGGTCAAATGTAGTCGTATCAGTTTATTATCAGTTAAAGTGTTGGGGAAGGAAAAGGCTGGCTATTTTTACAAATTAGGGAGATGGGGTAGGGAAGGCAGGAGATAGGAAAGACAGGAAAAAAAACAAGAATTATGTAAAGTGGAAATAGTCACTACAAAGGATCCAGAGGTGTCCTTTGTGTTCTGTTCCTACAGTCCAAAGTTGATGCAGAAGTAAGAACAAAGGGGGAGGCAGTGGCAGAATGGCTGGCCTTAGGCAGCCATTAGAAAGCAGGTAAGAAGTAGGCAACCAACAGCTGGTCCAGGAGAAACACACAGGTCTTAGGTAGCAGCCCCAGGAGAATCAGGCAGCAGGCAAGTATCGTACCACAAGGCGTACAATATTGGGCACACTCCTTGGTTGTAAGTGCCTTTTAAAATCCTCTTCTTCTGCCAGTGTGGCATTCCTATCAGAATCACATGCAATACCTGTGGGCATGCAGATCCTCTCGGATGGTTACCTCCCTAGAGATGTACCCACAAAAGGCAGCTCATTGGCCATTTAGCAGGTGCTTATCTCTGGCAGCAACTTATCTCTTATTGCCCCTGGCCTGTAAATCTTCAGACAAAAGATTTCTTGGACTTGCCCTGTTGAAGTTGTCCAACAGTAAGATTTGAAACAGGTGCAGACTGTCTAGGACTTACTTGTCCATCTGTTGGAAATAGTCTCTTACACCATCTCTCCATCCTGTCAAAGTCCCTATGAATAGCTGCACAATCCTTTGTCTTATCTATCACCCTCCCCATCTTTGTATCATCTTCAAACTTGCTCTGACCCATCGTCTGGATCATTAGTAAAAATACTGAACAGGACTGAACACTTGTTTACCCCTGGGGCACTCTGCTTGTTACTGGCCTCCAATTATATTTTGTGCCACTGATGACCATCCTCTGGGCCTGGCTATTCAGACAGTACTCAGTACTTCATCAATTTGGCAGTAGCACTGTCAGTAACATTTGTCTTAACATTTAATAACAATAATAACAATGTTTCTCTTAACTCAAAATGCTACCATTTCTCTCAAGGGCTTTTAAATGTTTTATTCAAAGAAAAATGAGAACAGCTCTTTTGTTTCCCTTGATTTTGCAAAATGACAAAATTTACATGAGAAGAAATAAAAAAAACTGTTCCTCTCAGAAAGTCAAGGGACCACAATCAGTACTTTTGCTTGGATCTCTGTGATTCCCTGTAGACTATTAACAAACAATTAAAAAAAAAAAAAAAAAAAAAAAAAGGCATGAAGAACTTCTAAGCTACTCGACAGTTTCATGCATGCAGATCAAGAGCTGCTTAGAAATTCAGTAGCAAATGAACTGAAAGAAACTCCCTGGTCCCTGAGAATACAGTCACAATCTCTTTAAGGGTAGTGGGAATTGAATGTTTTGGGTTTTTTTCTGCATAAGATGGTCTTGATTTATAGGTATGTGTCTTGCTCCAATTTATAGGAAGCAGAGGAGGTTCTTTTAATATCTGTATACCCGTCATGAGATTAAGAAACAATGGTTCAAATGTTGGTCCGATCAGTTTATTACAAATCTTAATTAGGGAAATGGGGAAGGGGAGGATGGATACTAATGAACTAGGGTAATGGGGAAGGGAAGGAGGGTGATAGAAAAGATTGGAAAGAAGCAAAGAGTCTTTGTAGGCAACAAGAGGGAGATATCACCACCATGGATCCAGCGTGGTTCATAGTTCAGTCTTTGATCTTCAGTAGTGGTGGGTCTGTTGATGACAACAATGGCAATAGTGATGACCGGGGTGATGATGGCCCCTTTTCAATGGTTTCAAAGTGGTCGAATCATCTCTCTTTTGAGTGACAGCTCAAACCCAAGGTGGTTGAGTCAGCTTCTCTTGGAGTGGCAGCTTCTGGCTTTGGGATCTCAGCGGAAACTCCTTAGTTCCTATCTCCCTGGCCTTGCCAGCAGATAAGAGGGAGCAGGGAGGTGCCCACTTGTATCTTGCCTTCACAGGATACAATGGCATCATCCCCCAGCCTCCCATAGCAAACAGGAGTTATTTGGTCACAGGCTAGATCTTCCGCCAGTAAACAGTCCTGAGCACTATCTTCCAAAGGCAAGCAGCTAAAATTGTCCACACAGTGATGTTGATTGCCACACAACAGCACCCATCACTCATCTTCTAGACAAGTCAGTCTTATCACAAGAAATACCTCAGGAAGCAAGCTTTGAGCCAAAAAAAATAAAGAAGGATTCTTACAGTATGAAGACTGGAGCTCTTATCTGTCCAGCCATCTGGAATACCTCTGAGCCTTGAGTTAAAGAAAAGTTAGAAATCTCACTGTAATGACTTCAACAAATCAAAAACCCTTGACAAGAATAACAATTAGGCTTCTATATTGTAAGAATAGTAATTTTTGGTGCTGGACATACAAGACCTAAGAGATAGAAAATTTAAGGAGAAATAAATAATATACATGGATAGCTAGCATTTCATGCTCATACACACTGAATGAGATAAAAGCATGCCTGCCTAAAGAAGCATCGGGAAGACTTGGCACCCCTTCATGCACTGTTTAACAAAGAAAGTGTTCTTTGGACAGAATGGAAGAGGACTTGGAGAGAATCACTACATCAATATGATAAGAACAGCACTGAGACATCTTGGAAACATCAGATTGGCGATGGGCTGGCAACAAGATAGACTATGAATTAACAAGCGTCAGAATTTATTTGTTAATTTAGTAATTAACAAATGTAAAACTTTCTTAAGATTGTGTACCTGGAGTACCCAGCCATTAGGAAAACAGGGAAGGGGGTAAGCTTAAGGGACCCAAGGGGTTGGAAGGGACCTCAAGGATCATCAAGATCCAATCCCCCTACCACAGACAGGGACACCAACCTCCATATCTAATACCAGACCAGGTTGCCTAGGGCCCCATCCAATCTGGCCATGAACACCTCTAGGGATGGGGCATCCACAACCTCTCTAGGCAGCCTGTTCCAGCACCTCACCACTCTCTTGGTAAAGAACATCCCCCCTGATATCCAACCTAAATCTTCCCTCCCCCAGCTTAAATGCATTTCCCCTTCTCCTGCCATTATCTACCCTTTCAAAGATTTGACTGTCCTCCTGTCTGTAGGCTCCCTTTAGGTACTGGAAGGCTGCAATGAGGTCATGCTGCAGCCTTTTTTTCTCCAGGCTGAACAAGCCCAGCTCCCTCAGCCTGTCTTTGTAGGGGAGGTGCTTCAACACTGATAATCTTTGTGGCCCTCCTCTGTACCCTCTCTATCAGCTCTGCCTTTCTTATATTGGTGGTCCCAGACCTGGATGTAGTACTCCAGATGGAGCCTCGCAAGGGCAGAATAGAGGACAATCACTTCCATGTCCCTACTGGCCACCCTTCTGATGAGCCCAGGATACCACTTGCTTTCTGAGCTACAAGGGTACATTTAACTCAGGTATCCTCCCTATTAATGTTTCTAAAAGTAATTTGCAAAGAAAACCATCTCTGACTCTCTGGTATCCATTGTTCCTACTCATGTTCCTGGAACCCCCAGGCCAGTGGCTTCAGTTTCCCTCACTACTGGAGTGGTGGTTGTCCCAGGAAGTACTGGCACCTTGTGGAACAAGATTTCTGCAGAAAGTGGGGCAAGGGGTCAAAGAACCAGTCAAGGCTACCAGAGTTGTTTTTGTTTTTTTTCAATCCACCCTCCTTTGAAATAAGGATGGTGTCATTACTGCTTCCCTGTTATTTCTTCAGCAGAACTTCCAAAGAACATCACAGGAAGCATCAAAAAGGAGTTCCAAGTCAGGGAACACATCAAAACCTGGAGGCTTGTGATTCCTCTGAACTTAATGAGAAAAAAAGTCTTCCCTAGTCTGAGAAGAGCACTTTTTTTGTGCAGTAAAATTTATAATAATGCAGTATGTACAAGATTTCTTTTTCTTTAATCCATAATGAGTCAAGGTTATGCAATCTAAAAAGAAAAAAAATGTGAATATTACTTACATTTACAATGAAAAAAAAAAAAAAGAAAAGAAGATAAGCAAAGCAACAGCAGCTACAAAACCCAGAAACTACTCTTTTCTAGGAGTTTAAACTGTTCTTCATCATAGATCAAAGCAATGTGTTGGGTTTTGATTGTATTTTTACTCTCTAATGCTTTATTCCAGTTTAACAAGTAATATTTAAACAGTCTCTGTGCGGCCCCTAGTGGAGAGACTTTTACACAAAGCATTATTATTTCCCAAACAGGAAATATTTAAATGTTGCAAGTACAGAATTTCAACTGAATTAATTCAAAATAAAGTATATTCTAATGAAGCAGGCTCTGGGTTTGTGCTGGATTTGTGGTGGCTGTAGAATTTATGATTTTGAGGAGGACGAGCCTGGCAAAAAGCAGTCAGGACAGGACTTCAGGAGAGCAAACTTCAGGCTATTTAAGGGATTTACTGGGTGAAATCCCATGGGAAGCTGCCCTTAGAGACAAAGGAGTGAAGAAAAGCTGGCAACTGTTTAAGGAGTCTTTTTGAGACTGCAAGAACTCTCTGCCTCCCAGTATAAGAAAACAAAAAGAGGAGGCAGGAAACCAGCATGGCTCAGCAAAGACCTGCTGGTCAAACTATGGGATAAGAAAGACATACACAGGCAGAGGAAACAAGAACACATGAAACAAGAACACAGGCTCGTTCCTTCATATCTGAAAAGACTCAGCTGTCAGGCAAAGTCTCCGGTGACTGGAAAAAGGGAAACATCACTACATCACTTATAGAAAGAGAGAAATGAAGATCTAGGGAACTACCAGCCAGTGATTCTCACTTCTGTGCCTGGGAAGATCATGGAACAGATCCTCCTCAAATACATTTTAAGGCATGCGAGGAGTGAGCGGGTGACCTGAGACAGTCAGCATGGTTTCACCAAGGGCAGATCTTGTTGAAAGTTGATATCAGTTGCCTTCTGTTTGTCCACTCATGCTGTCATTCCATCATAGAAGGCCACTGGATCGCTGTGGGTCACAGGGCTAAGCATCTGTATTTTCTCTAAGTCTGGTATGTGTGGGGTGTTTTGCTTTTTTTTTGTTTGTTCGTTTGTTTTTTGTATTCGCAAGCAAACTCTAAGCTTCAAATTGGCATGTGATAGAAAATGTCTGTGACAGAAAAAATATAACTTTGATGTGATATGAGAATTCTTATCATGGATAATAATTCACTTGTATTAAATGTTATTCATTTTTGAACTCATGACCAGGTATGCATTTATATGAAATATCATAGACCATGCAGTAAACAAAGAATTCTAACATAGCATTGGTAGGCATCCACATAAGAGTCCTACAGAACTGTAAGCACCAAATATGATGAAGTCTGAACTGTTCTGTGGGGAGAAATGAAAGCAACTAGAAAATCCTAAAAGTAAATTAGTAAAAAAGAAGGTACTTCTGGCTTCAAGGTTTTCTCTATACTTCATTTTATTGTCACTCTGTGCTACATTGAGGAGTCTGCACAACTTAAGTGAAAGGGTGGTTCAACTGCTATTACAACTAACCACAGAAAATCTTCCAGGATGGACTGTGTTCAAATCTTTAGCTACTACTGCAAAAATACATCAATATATATTTGCAGGATAGTTTTGTTTACTTTTAGATCACTGATTAGTTAAGAGTGTTGGAAATTCAATTTCTCTGCAACTTGATTATCAGAAGCTACAATGTATTTCAGCAAAAATCACTGTTTTGATGGCTGTTTGGACTCAAAGAGTATCATTACCATTTCAGATAAGCAGTGTGTACTTCTTCAACTTCCATTTATTTATGCTACCAGCACAAATACCATAATTGCAGTACTTTGGTTTTTGGATTCTAGCAACATGGACTGAAGCTATTAGAAGAATTTAATGAGAGAAGTTTTTATTCCTCTCACAAGTACACTTGCCTTGACAGTAATAGTTGTAATTATGTGTAATGATATTTTGAAGATTTTGAATCATGCAGTTAGTAAAAATATGAAGAGGTGTCCATTATTATGAAAGAGAAAAGTAGAAATAATTCTTCGAGATTATGATGTGGAAAGATAATGTGTTATAAGAATAAAAAAATGCCAAGATGTAATCTGAGATGATCTCACAAAAAACAAACAAACAAACAAACAAAAAAAAACTCTATTTCTTTCCATGCTTAATACACGAACAGATTTTTTCGTTTTATATATATTTCTGTATAGTAAAGGTTAAAGATACTCCTCAATAAAAATTTAATGTTAACAGTGCACAAGTCAAAGAGTAGCTTGGGAAATTAAATTTATTGGGTTTACAAAGCCAGTTCTCATGAGAAGAAAAATGAAGCAGAGCAACAAATCAGTGTCAAACCAAATTAACCAACAATTCAGACCTGTATATGTTACATGCAGAAAATTAGAACAGAAATAAAAATCAGAGTCTAAAAAGCTTTTCTGAACATCCACTTTTCTGGTAATAAGCACTTAAAATCTTTCTGTACCTGGAAAATCCTACATCCTAACAAATGTCTTGGTGTTTAAGGTCAAGGCTGATTGCTCACAGTCATCATGACTTACTGAACATAATAAATCATAGATTCATAGAATGGTTTTGGATAGGACTTCTAGGTCATCTGGTTCCAAGCCCCTTGCTAAAGACAGGGACACCTCCCTCTAGACTAGATTGCTCCAGGCCACATACAGCAGCCTGGTCTTGAATGCTTCCGGAGAGGGGGCATCTACAACCTCACCGGGCTACCTGTTCCACTGTCTCACCAATCTCACAGTGAAGAATTTCTTCTTAATATCTAGTCTAAATCTACCCTCTTCCGTTTAAAACCATTTCTCCTTGTTCTGCCACTACATGGTCCTATAAAATGTTCCTCACCATCCTTCCTGTAGGCCCCTTTCAGGTACTGGAAGGCTGCTATGAGGTCCCCCTGGAGTCTTCTTTTCTCCAGGCTAAAGATTTCCAGGTCTTTCAGGCTTTCCTTGTAGGATATGTGCTTCAGGCTTTTGATCATCTTTATGGCCCTCCTCTGGGCCCACTCCAACAGCTCAATGTCCTTCTTCTGTTGGGGGGCCCTTGAACTAGATGCAGTATTACAAATGGGGCATCACAAGATCAGAGTAGATGGGCAGAATCACCTCCCTCAACCTGCTGGTCACATTTCTCTTGATGCAGACCAGAATATAGTTGGCCTTCTGGGCTAAAAGAACACATTGCTGGATCATGTTGAGTCTTTCATTAGCCAATATTCCCAAATCCTTCTCCTCAGGTCTGTTCTCAAGCCTTTCTCTGCCCAAACTATTTGTGCTTGAGAGTGCCTTGACCCAGGTGCAGGACTCTGCACTTGGCCTTGTTGAACTTCATGAGGCTGGCTTGGGCCCAGTTCTCAAAACTGTCCTGATGCATTCAGCATTCCTTCCTCCTAGGTGCCAACTTGCACCACACGGCTTGGTGTTGTCTGCAATGTTGCTGAGGGTGCACTCAATCCCACCTTCCTTGTCAGCTACAAAAATGTTAAATAACATCAGTCCCAGCACCAATCCCAGAGAAATGACACTCCTCAGCGGTCTTCACTTGGTAATGAGCAATTGACCATCACTCTCTGAGTGCAACCATCCAGCCAATTCCTTATCCAGAAAGAGGTCCATTATCAGATCCTTTTTTCTCCTGTTTAGTGAGCAGAATGTCATGCAAGACAGTGTCAAATGCTATGCACAAGTCTGAGTAGATGACATCAATTGTTCTTCCTTAATTCACTGACTCTGCAACTCTGTCATGAAAGGCCACCAAGTTTGTCAGGCATGATTTGTCCTTGGTGAAGCTATGCTTCTTACCACCAGTTACCTCATCTTTATTTTCCACAAGCCTTAGTGGGGCCTGCAGGAGGATCTGCTCCATGATCTTGCAAGGCACAGAGGTGAGACTGTCTGGCCTGTAGTTCTCTGATTCTTATTTTCCCCTTCTTGGAAATGGAGGTTAGGTTTCCTCTTTTCCAGTCATTGGGAACTATACCAGACTGCCATGACATTTCAAATATGATGGATAGTGGCTTTGCAACTTCATCCACCAGTTCGCACAGAATCTGTGGATGGGTTTCATCAGGTCCCATGGACTTGTGCACATTCATGTACTTTAGGTGGTCCTGAACCTCAAATCCCTCCTTCTCCACCTGTCCCTTCTGAACAGTTTGTAGCCATTTATAGCCATACTCCAGTCATGCGAATCATCCCACCAGGTTTTGATGATGACAACTATATCATGGTTTTCAAGTAGCACAGTAGCTTCCAGCTCCTCCTGCTTTTTTCCCAAGATGTGTGCATTGGTGTAGAGGCACTTGAGCTGGCAACTCATCACTCCATTAAAAGACCTTAGTTTCTTCTATGTATTTCCGTTGGTGGCCCCACTGCCTTCTCCTGCTGCCCCAACAGTCACTGCCTCATCACAGAGTTTTGTATGTGTTGCAGAGCTGCCAGCACCTCTCAAATCATTCAAGACCCCTGCCAGCACCCTGTCTTTCTAGTATAGTTATGTCTTCCCATTACTTATCATGGGAATATCATGGGGGAACTCTGTCCCCTCCACTCCCCTTCACATCTAATGTAAAGCCCTCCCAATGAGCTCCGCTACTTTTCCCCAAGGACCTCTCTCTCCTTTCGAGAAAGGCAAATGGCAAACCTCATTCAGTGACCTCAATCCCAGTGCAGTGTAGGGTAATTTGTTGTCAAAAACAAAAAAACAAAAAACAAAACAACACAAAACAAGCAAACAAATAAACAAAAAACAAAACAAAACAAAAAACCAACGAAGTTCAGGCAATGGCACCAGCCATTAATACAAATAATTAAAGATGCGATTCTTTGGTTTGTTTCTGTGTCCTTACCCAATACAAGAGGCAGAGAAAAAAAGATGATCTGTGCATTCCAAAATGTTAGAAGTGATTCATGCACTAATGGGCAGAACTGTTATTCAAAGGGATCAAAACAGTCTGGAGAAATGGGATGACAAGATGATATAATAAAGTGTTTAGACATTAGAATGGTTTGACCAGAGAGGTTGTATACCACAGATGTCCAATATTCTGGCTTGCCTGGGCTGCACTGACTGAAGAGGAATTGTATTGGGACACATATAAAACAGTTAACAAATAATAATTCACTATGTTATAAAGTTAAAGTACATAGGTAATAAAAATTATTTTATTTTTTAAATATATTTCTATTGAAACTACAACAAAAAGGGACAAAAAAAAATTAATTTATGCTGGAATTAAAAAAAAAAAAAAGCCAGTATTACTGATGTTACATAAATACTTATAACAATACAATGAGAAAAACAAAACAAAACAAAAAAACAAAAAAACAATTTGAGAGATTTTTGTACTTCTTATATCAGAGTTGTTAAAACACTATTTTAACACATCAACTGCTATTGTTGTAGTTTTTTTTGTTTTTTTTTTTTTTTGTGCTGAGATGTGGTCACATTTGTCTTTTCAAGAATTATGTTTAAAATTCCCATGTTGCACGCACTGCTGTAGAAGCTTAGTTCTTGCAGGTGCTGGGAACTCTACTGCACAAGGTCCTGAATAACATTTTACGTGTTGGCTTTACTTTAAGAATGGGATTGGATGACGAAATTTCTGGAGGTACATTCTAACTTAAATTATACTGTGGTTCCAAGAAGCGAATTGGAAAAAAAAAATTGAAAAAAAAAAAAAAAAAAAAAAAAGAAAGTGAAAGAATATTTTCAGGTAGATTTTCTTTTGATTGCAGTTGAGGAGAGAGAAAATATATATATAGGCAGTAATTGAAAAGGCATTATGCATACCCACATTATAACATAACGTGCAATAAAGCCAACATATACCTCTATGGACTCATGACTATGGACAAAGATCCTATGTAATACTGTTTAAGGTTCTGCAATCATCAGTCTATCTTTGAGTTTCGAATGAAGTAATCAGTGAATATGACAACTTCAACATCTCCTCCTATATTTTATGCAGATAAGGACTTGTTATTGCAACATATTTTAGTTGTATTTATAAACAGCATAGCTATGAATATGACTTACTCTGCATAAATCCAATCCTAGTATGAATTATGAAGCAAATATAATTGATTATAGAGAATCATCCTCTTCATTCGATTTTTTTTTTTTTAATGAAGTCAATTACGTAAGGTCAGTTTAGAGTGCCCCATTCTGAATCACCTTAGAGACTTCTTGTTGATCTCTCTTGTTTCCAGCATAAAAGAAAAAAAACACCCTTATCATTCTCAAATAGAAATAGTGCTATAATAGTCATTAAATTTCATCAATATTAACTAATTATTCCTTACACATAGCATTCAGAAAGTAGCAACTATATTTTCTTTCTTGCTCTAAGCTGATTTTACTTTAATATTTCTGTTACCTTTTTTGATGTATCTTGCTAAAATTCAGCAAGAGGTAAGCAGCATTTTCTCTTTATCTTTGGAGTAGAGATAAATATCTTTTTTGTGGAAACAAGCAGGTTTTGAATAATACATGGAAATTAAATGTCACTCATTGGCATTTTAAGGGGATATTGGGAACAGTGTGGTCACTGTTGTAAAATGCTACTTGCTGTAATATTTAATTCAGCATCCATCAAAAAATCACACTGAATCCCAAAGCTTCAGTAAGTTAAACAAGCTAAAATAAAAGAACACAGTGATACAGCATTATCTGTGATTTTTACATATATTTAAATGACTCAGACATATGCTATATTTTTAACTCACATTGGTATATACGTGATAATAGGACTATATGTCCATCACATCTGTGTTACATATGTAAGGGTTTATAAACCTAAGTTAACCTGTAGACATTATATATATTTTTCTCAACTTCTATAAATATCTGTTATATTTGAATACAAATAAACATGAAACAAAACAGAACCTGTGTGCTGTCAACATTAATACGATTTCCAAAAAACACTGAGGTTCAAACATAGAAATTGAGGGGATTTTTTAGAGTCTGGCTTTCATAATTTAAAGACAAATTTTCCCTCAGCAAACTCTACATTTAGCAGAGAAATATTGGTTTCTTTGGAAGACAACTCATAGAAAGATGTTCTGAATATTTCCATCTTCCCCTCTGGACAAACTTGCGTCATCTTATTTCACAGTGTGAATTTAGGAAATTATATTCTCTAGAAAGATCAACTGGAGTACTGGTAAATATTATATTAAAAATGTCCACAAATTGAAGGGGAAGCAGCTATACAAACATTCGGAAGCAGAGTTAGTATATAAGCTGTGCATTAGAGCAAAAGGAAGAAAACACAAAGCGGTATAGAACGAGGAAGGTTTTGAAGAAAAAGTAATCTGTGAATTTGGTCCAGTAGAACAAAAATTGCAACTTCAATTATGAGTTAGAGCTAGATTAACATCTTACAGAACAAAATGTTGCAAAATCATCCAGTCCTTTTAAAATAACTTCATATAAACATCTTGCAACGTATTTGAAAGTCAAGAACTCAGTAGGGAAGTGCAGACATTCAAATATAAAATAAGCTTTTCATTTGTTGCTCACTAACTGATGTCTAACTTCAATCAGGATAGCTAGAAACCCTTCGCATTTACTCAGTGCATCGATAACTGATTCTTTAAGGAAACTGTGAAAGCAGTGTATATACAGGCTAAATAAATAAATAAATAAAATAATAACTAAGTAAGTAAGAAAATAAATAAATAGATAGACGGATAGACAGACAAATAAATAAATAAATAAATTCTGGCTTAGCATACCACTACAGAGCATAACTGGGCTGACATAAAATGTCACCTGTGACATTTCGTATGAATTTGCAGTATTGGAATAGATCTTTTAAGCACCTTAAGGAATTCTAGGGTTTGGCAGTCCTTTGGGGGAGCTAGTGTCATTTCTAGATTATACTAGGTTAGACCTCTCTTTTCTGATTTTTTTTTTTCATTATACTATTTTTTAAGCACTTATTTGGTTTGAAGAGCCAGTTTCCAATAATCACCCAATGGCTCCATCATTTTTTATCAGAAAAACCCTCATTTGTATTCTCTCCTGCTTGTGATCCTCAAAACTTCAACAGTTAGCTTAACCTGCCTTAAATTGGGATCAAGTCTAGGAAGACATTCTCTCTTACAAGGTCTACTTTTTGTCAATTTCTCACTTGGCCAGGTGTTTTGGTTTTTGGTTTTCAGTAAAATGAGGAGCTGCTCCAAAAGTAGTGCTTCCAATTTTATTGATCCATGACACCAGAGTCAGATATTGGTGGTATGGCAATAGAGGTTCAACCCTCCCAATATTTCATTCTATTTCCTTGGTGTGCAACAGACATCAGTAGATGGATAATCTGACAAAATAGCATCTGACACAGAAGTGTGTATGAAGCATGAAGCAGAAGTGTGTATGAAGTATTAAATTTCACCAACTGACATTCATTGACACTTTGAGAGCAGTGTCTTGCTCCAATTTATAGGAGGAAGATGAGGTTCTTTTAATATCTGTATATCCAGCATGAGATTAAGAAACAATGGTTCAACTGTTGGTGCAATCAGTTTATTATAAATCCTAATCAGGGAGATGGGGAAGGAAGGAGGGAGATAGAAAAGATAGGAAAGAAATAAGAATTGCATAAAGCGGGGACAGTCACCACCAGGATCCAGCAGCTTTCCCAGTGCACGACGTTTCGAAGGTCCGAGGCAAAAGCAGAAGGAGATAGAGCAGCAATGTGGCCGGCCTTTTGCAGCAAGCAGGTAGCAGGAAGAAGTCACAGAGCCAGTCTGGGAGGAAGCAGCAAGACTCATGTAGCAGGCCCAGGAGAGTTCGTCAGCATGCAGGAATTCTGTAGTGAGGAATCTGATGGCAAACACATTTGTTCTTCTTCAGCATGCTAGTAGAGCACAAAGCAAGTCCAGGAGGGAGAGAGGCAGGTTGTGAGGCTTCTCATGTCAGAAACCTACTCTTCTTCATGAGGAATCTGTTGCCAGAAAACCTAAATCTCATGATTGTAGGTCCCCATTTTATCCTTCTTTTTCTGCCTACGTGACATCCCTGCGTGCTCGAGCAAGAGTCCTGTGAGTACCCTCTGAGATGGCCATCTACCTCGAGATAAGCCCACACAAAAGACCGCTTCACAGCCATTAAGCTGCAGCTTATCTCTCTCTCCTTGCCCCTGGCCTTTCCCATCTGTGTCCCTCAGACAAATGATTTCACAACCCTTTCCCAGGACTTGCTTGGACTTGTTCATCTGTGTTCCCAGCAAGCTTTGAGACAATGATGTAAAAGAATAATCTCTTACAAGCCCTAGTGCAATGTTATGCTTTGGATTTTTACTGCTGTGATGAACTCCAAGAGCTTTCATTAGTTCATATTTTTCTGCAGAATTATCATTTTCTTGAAGATGGTTGATTATTTTACACTGTCACCAATTGATGATTATGTGGCTTTTATTTTTTAATTTTTAAATGTATGGTTTCTTCAATCCTCTCTATTATTGATAAATTTTATTAAGAATAAATGCTTTCTTTGTCATTTTCTAATCATTTCTTTCTTTTTTTCTTTTTTTTCTAATCTGTAAATAATGACTAGATTCCATTCTTTCTTTGTGTATTGCCTTGAAAATATTTATAGATTTTTATGTGCTATTCTTCAGTATATTTGTAGTGTATAAGCACAAGCAGTCCCTTTTTCAGAGATTATCCTATTGTAGCTGACTCAATAAAGGAGTTGGATTCTAATTCATAAAAATGAATTATACACTTCAAGTCTAAGTCTTAGCATTTCCATTAATGATCTTAGCACAGAAAGTAGAAATGTATTGATGAAAAATGCTGATGACACAAAGTCATAGGAAGAATTTGTCAATAAATAGGAAGACTGGATAAAATATGGAAAAAAAAAATGAATGACACTGAAGGTTAAAATAATTGAGGTTGTAAGAAATTAAACAATGCAAAATTCAAGATCAACAACTGTAAATAATAGCAATAATAATAATAAAAAGACGTAAGAAAGGATCTGAATGTATTCTGCACTTAAAGGATCTTTGATATTTCCAAATGGTACAGCCACAGGAAAGCAAAAAAATGAAAAATAAGCACTTCAGAAAGAGGAAGGAAAACGTTATTCAAGTTGTGCAGAGTTGCTTGGAATATGGTATTGTGAGGTTGTCTATGGTGGAGATTAATTGAAAGCAGAGTTGAGGTAAGGAATAGGTATTTGTGGTATCAGAGGTATGGAAAATCTGTCTTACTGATGAATCAGAGAGCTTGAGTTGCTTAATAGCATTTAAGTGCTGAGGTAATGACTGCTGCTTGTACTGGAGGAATCCAAGAGGTAAATATTTCGGAGGAAAAGCAAGTATTTAAAATGCTTTGCTGTACATTATAACTGTTTTTATTCTTAATATTGGTGTAGTTTGAAAAGTGATTCACTCCAAGAAACTTTCTGCAAAATTCAAATTTCAGATTTGGCTCCCTTCAGTGTATTAGCATTAACTCATTGAACTTTGCACTCCTGAACACTTCCACATTACTTTGTACTTCATCTCAGAGCACACAGCGCATAATTTCCATTTCAGATTGGTGGACTGCAACACACATTTTACTTTATTTCTTACTCAGTAAACAGAAAAGAATATGCAAAGCACAATAATTCCGTATTTGGACTCTTGGTGCACTACAGAGGAGATCAAACATTAGTAACGTAGAAGGTCTAGTCCTAAGCAATGTAAACTTTGTCTTGGCCTTTTATATTTAGTAATATTAAGTTGGACAAAATGGGAAGAAAAAACATACATGTCAACTTCGCAATAAAATCCATTTTCATTTTGTTAAATTTCAGAGTATGTAAAATGTTAGGGAAAATGTTAATAAAAATGTTGATTCTCTCAGAATGATAGTAAGATTTGTCATAGGCAAGAGAGAATCTTTTCCTTGACGGATTTGACTAATGTTTTAGAAGAAAAAAATTATTATTTTGGATGCAGAATACCATCAACAGTCTTTCTTACATGTTTGGTTTGAGAGGCAATCAAAGGTGTGTTTCTTATAACATCAGAGGAAAGAGGGATATTTTTTATAATATATTATTAATGAATAGAAAGCTTTCAAGATCAGAATGGAAGGATGCAGACATGAGTAAGCTACATATGGTCAGAAAATGCATAGAATATTCTCTTTCTGTGACTTCAAAAACTTACTAGAGAACAGAGCAAACATAATTCAAAGCAATATTTTACATAATTCTTAGGCTTTGACATATGAATACTACCAAAGAAAAACACATCTATAATATATATGAGCAGAAAACTTAACATACATTTGTGGAGAAAATTCAGGAAGAGAGAGAGACCTAATTAATTATTTAAGAACCTGTTGCAACTTTTATTAATTATCTCTTACAATCTTTGCTATATATAGATATATATAAAGTTGTATATGCAGAGAGTTATAAAGATGATGGGTAACAATTTAAGTGCTTTATTGGTAGATAAGGAACACTCATGTTAATGAAAGTTACTTCAGAAACGTGCATATGTTAAAACACAATAAACAGCAGTAAAAATCAGAAGGTCAAAAAAGGCTATTTTCTTTCACAGAGTTTCACTTGGAATAGAATTTTCTTCTAGTTATGCTTTTGTCCATGCAGAGATATTGGAGAGCTTAGAAACCCTTCCATCCTTTTCCTGAATAGCACACGCAGAAAAAGTACGACATATAATTTCAACATATTTTAGGTAAAAACTGTACAGGGGGAAAAAAAAAAAAATCCATAGATGTTATGATATGCTGTTATGGTATTTCACACTCTAATGATATCACACATAAACATACTTGACACAACATACACATGCATACCTCGTACTGTGCCAGTTTATCACAGTACAGATTGTTAAAGTGCCAACATTACCTATTTCACAATTAGTTGTATATAATTTGCAGCAGACAGTTTAGCTGAACAATCTAACCCTTTCCAAAATGGGAAGTTGTACATATTTGTGTGTTTGTATGCGTTCTTGCAAAATAAAGCAGAAAAGGAGAAGGACTTGTCATTTTTGTTTGCTGATAGTCAAATAGATGAGATTACTACATTTATTAAAACAAATTATTTACACATTTCTCCCTGGTTTTTCCAAATTAATCCATGTCAAGAAATTTTTTTCAGAGATCCTTTTGTCATTCTTACTATACTTTGAAGAAAAGAAACTGACTGTTACTTTCTTTTATTTGTATGTTTGGCAAGTAACAATTTCCAATTCCAATACTGGAATGCTAAGAGCAGGGAGAGATGATCTCTTTATCACTATGGTAGAACGTGTAATAGCATTCCACAATTTCTTCCACTACCTGAAAGAGAATATTACTCCCTACCTCTGCTTATTTTTCTACACGGAGATCATAAGAATGTAAAAATATCTTTATTAAGCTAATTAGCATACTTATTTTCATGAATAACTACTTCCTTTAATTTACTATTAAGTTGCTGTCTGTTTTATTTTGATGTATTCTTGTTCTTTTGCTGGGACAAGACAGTGAATAATATATTCATGTTTTCCTTAAGATTTTATAGAATTCTGTCATATCTCCCTTAGTTACATTTTTCTAGGCTGACAATTCCTATCTTGTATATTTGTGTCTTATATGAAAGCTCTGCTGTGTAGTAGATGTTTCATTGGTTTTATTTCTTTGTTCATTTCCATTGTTGCTGTTGATATAGTGGTTGTTTAGAATCATAGAATCATTTATATATTATATCTATATATTTATATTTATATGTTATCAAGTTCAAAAATCAGCTAGCAATAAAAAGTCCAGCATTAAACTATGTCCTTAAAAACCAAACCTCCACATTTCTTAAACACCCCAGTACATGATGCAGTGCACCAGAGATGTATACATGGTAAATTTTTTGTTTTATTTTCTTTCTTCTTTGTTGTACTGTTCTTTTTCTAAAACCTCCTTACATTGCTCAACTGCTATTGAGCATGAAAAGGAGGACTGTTCACTACCTCTTCATGTTGACTTTACCTTCACTAGCTGCTAGGTTGCCACCTAGGTTTTTTCTCACTCCCTCTCCTCAGGATGACACAGACAAAATAAAATTAAGGAGCTAGTTGACTGAAGAAAAGACAGGGAGGTCACCAATTACCATCACAGGTAAAATATATTCATCCTGGGGAAAAATAATTTTGTTTACTGTCAATCAAATTTGAGAAAGAATGGTGAAATATAAAAAAAAAGCAAACAAACAAAAAACTAAAACCTTTCTTTTTTTTTTCTTTCTTTTAGATCACAGTTTACTTCTTTCCCTCTGTCATGGTACCCAGGACAACCCATTGTAGTGTTCAGTTTTACCAGAAGCTGGTGCATGGTAGGAGATACGATAAATCTACTCAACGCCATGATCTTTGGCCCAAGTTTTTGCAAGAGAATTCTTGAAATGTGTTTCATTGTCTGACTCCTTTCTGGAATGACATGTCATATATATACATAGGTTTGTGTGTACATGTTTTAATGTTTGGTAATTACAGTTTGTTTGTATATATTAAGCATGATGTAGTGATGTGGAATAAGGGGTGGAATGTCATGGTTTTTTGATTTTTGGTTTTCAGTATTCCACATCATAATATCATGTAGTGCACTGGGAGTTTAACTGTTAATGCTCAAGTTCTGGGCACCTGTCCAGAAGAGAAGAACTACATTCTCCAGGGGGCTTTACAGTCAGAGATACAACCCCTGGGAAGGTCACCTGATGTGCTCTTCTCCATCAGCTCTTCTTTGTTGGCTCTTCTTTGTCTTCCTGCTTCTCAACCAGACTGCCCATCTCACTTCAGCATTATGGTGAGGCCTATCCACCTTTCAGACACTCTCATTATATTTGATTTATTAGCTTCAATTCTGATTATATTGTATTATATAGTGTGTTATCTTGCATTCCGATACTATGTTTAGTAAATTAGTTTGTTTCTCCTCAAATCGTTGCCGCTGTTTTTAATTATTTTTGGGTCCCCTGTTTCCTTTTTCCTGAGGCATGGATTTTGTGAAATCCCTCCGCCCTGCTAGTCACAGAACTGGGCTGAGCCAGCCTGTAAACCGTTGACACCCTCATTCCCAAGTCCTGGTAGCAGAGTGACAAGGGGAATGAAGGAATATGCTGAGTCTATTACAGTTGCTTTCTGCTGTTCCTCATTCTCTTCACACTTTTCTCCTGCTGTAGTCCTTCAGAAAGTGTTCTACCATGCTCTTCCCCATGTATTGCAGAAAAATCTCTACTCCAGCATCTGGAGCACTTCCTCCCACCCCATCTTCAGTGACTTTGATGTCTGCAGGATAGTTTCTCACTTTTTTCCTCACCACTTACTGCCATGTGGTGATTTGCCCTTTTAAAAATATAATTTCACTACGTGCCATCAGCTTAGCTGATGGGCTCTGCTTTGGCCAGTTGTGGGTCTGTTGTGGATCAAGATAGAAGATCCAGTATGGGTCAGCACCAGTCTTTTCTCATAGTGGCCACTTCTGATACCCTCCCCCCAACAGCAACAACAACAACAACAAAAAATAGCAATTACAATAACATTTGTGTTATATATGATTAGCAGATTTTTTTTTTTTTTTAATTTTTTTTTTCTATTGCATAGTCAAAGCAAAGGTATAAAAAGGTTTTACACTCAAAAAAGAAAAAAGATTTTTACAGCAGAAGACTGACAAGGTGAATATCCAAAGAAGAATATCTTTCAAAAAGCAGGCATAGTCTATTCACTGAAGGGAGAATTGATCATCTGAACAGAAGGAAATGAATCTCTGTTGTTGTTCAACCCAACAGGTAGCCAAACACTACACAGCCCTTCTCTGACTTCCCTCTCTCCAAAGGGATGAAGGAGACAATTGGGAAAATAGAAAACAAAACAAAACAAAGTTGTGATTTCAGATAAAGGCAGAAAGGATTGAAAATAAAAGGAAAATGATGATGATTATGATGATAATAAAATATACGAAGGAAGTGATGCACAGTGCAATTACCTACCACCTGCTGACCACTTCTCAGCCAGCTCCCATCCAGTGGCAGCAACCCTTCAGTCAAATTCCCCAGTTTTATATTTCTACATAATATCATATTGTATGGAATAAGTGTTTGGCCAGTTTGGGTCAGCTATCCTGATTCTATCCCCTGCCAGCTATTTAAGCGACCACAGCCAGAAAAAGCAGGAAGATGAAAAACTTTATCATTTCCTAAGCTTATTTAACTTTTCAGGTTTTATGATAATATTCCTCAGATGTAGAGGCAGGCATGTAAGAAAGTACACATCTCAAAGCATGCATGGAAAACAATTTTCTTAGAACAGAAAGCTATAATTAATTTACAGCTTTTGAAAGATGGTTTATTAAAACTTAACATTCCAGAGGAAAAAAAAAATTTCATTTTCACTAATAAAATCAAGTGATAGAAAAAGTATATCTAATGTAAACTCCCCTTCCCTTCCCTTCCCTTCCCTTCCCTTCCCTTCCCTTCCCTTCC